>NW_028157289.1:0-55401 GCF_964263955.1 Coregonus lavaretus
CAGTTTATAGTTCAGCCCATATTCTCCCCATAGTCTTCTCAGTTTATAGTTCAGCCCATATTCTTTCCAGTCTCCTCAGTTTATAGTTCAGCCCATATTCTCCCCATAGTCTTCTCAGTTTATAGTTCAGCCCATATTCTCCCCATAGTCTCCTCAGTTTATAGTTCAGCCCATATTCTCCCCAGTCTCCTCAGTTTATAGTTCAGCCCATATTCTCCCCAGTCTCCTCAGTTTATAGTTCAGTCCATATTCTCCCCAGTCTCATCAGTTTATAGTTCAGCCCATATTCTCCCCAGTCTCCTCAGTTTATAGTTCAGCCCATATTCTCCCCATAGTCTCCTCAGTTTATAGTTCAGCCCATATTCTCCCCATAGTCTCCTCAGTTTATAGTTCAGCCCATATTCTCCCCATAGTCTCCTCAGTTTATAGTTCAGCCCATATTCTCCCCAGTCTCCTCACTTTATAGTTCAGCCCATATTCTCCCCATAGTCTCCTCAGTTTATAGTTCAGTCCATATTCTCCCCAGTCTCATCAGTTTATAGTTCAGCCCATATTCTCCCCATAGTCTCCTCAGTTTATAGTTCAGCCCATATTCTCCCCAGTCTCCTCAGTTTATAGTTCAGCCCATATTCTCCCCAGTCTCCTCAGTTTATAGTTCAGCCCATATTCTCCCCAGTCTACTCAGTTTATAGTTCAGCCCATATTCTCCCCAGTCTCCTCAGTTTAGAGTTCAGCCCATATTCTCCCCAGTCTCCTCAGTTTATAGTTCAGCCCATATTCTCCCCAGTCTCCTCAGTTTATAGTTCAGCCCATATTCTCCCCATAGTCTTCTCAGTTTATAGTTCAGCCCATATTCTCCCCATAGTCTTCTCAGTTTATAGTTCATCCCATATTCTTTCCAGTCTCCTCAGTTTATAGTTCAGCCCATATTCTCCCCATAGTCTCCTCAGTTTATAGTTCAGCCCATATTCTCCCCATAGTCTCCTCAGTTTATAGTTCAGCCCATATTCTCCCCATAGTCTTCTCAGTTTATAGTTCAGCCCATATTCTCCCCATAGTCTTCTCAGTTTATAGTTCAGCCCATATTCTTTCCAGTCTCCTCAGTTTATAGTTCAGCCCATATTCTCCCCATAGTCTCCTCAGTTTATAGTTCAGCCCATATTCTCCCCATAGTCTCCTCAGTTTATAGTTCAGCCCATATTCTCCCCATAGTCTTCTCAGTTTATAGTTCAGCCCATATTCTCCCCATAGTCTTCTCAGTTTATAGTTCAGCCCATATTCTTTCCAGTCTCCTCAGTTTATAGTTCAGCCCATATTCTCCCCATAGTCTTCTCAGTTTATAGTTCAGCCCATATTCTTTCCAGTCTCCTCAGTTTATAGTTCAGCCCATATTCTCCCCATAGTCTTCTCAGTTTATAGTTCAGCCCATATTCTCCCCATAGTCTCCTCAGTTTATAGTTCAGCCCATATTCTCCCCAGTCTCCTCAGTTTATAGTTCAGCCCATATTCTCCCCAGTCTCCTCAGTTTATAGTTCAGTCCATATTCTCCCCAGTCTCATCAGTTTATAGTTCAGCCCATATTCTCCCCAGTCTCCTCAGTTTATAGTTCAGCCCATATTCTCCCCATAGTCTCCTCAGTTTATAGTTCAGCCCATATTCTCCCCATAGTCTCCTCAGTTTATAGTTCAGCCCATATTCTCCCCATAGTCTCCTCAGTTTATAGTTCAGCCCATATTCTCCCCAGTCTCCTCACTTTATAGTTCAGCCCATATTCTCCCCATAGTCTCCTCAGTTTATAGTTCAGTCCATATTCTCCCCAGTCTCATCAGTTTATAGTTCAGCCCATATTCTCCCCATAGTCTCCTCAGTTTATAGTTCAGCCCATATTCTCCCCAGTCTCCTCAGTTTATAGTTCAGCCCATATTCTCCCCAGTCTCCTCAGTTTATAGTTCAGCCCATATTCTCCCCAGTCTACTCAGTTTATAGTTCAGCCCATATTCTCCCCAGTCTCCTCAGTTTATAGTTCAGCCCATATTCTCCCCAGTCTCCTCAGTTTATAGTTCAGCCCATATTCTCCCCAGTCTCCTCAGTTTATAGTTCAGCCCATATTCTCCCCATAGACTCCTCAGTTTATAGTTCAGCCCATATTCTCCCCATAGTCTTCTCAGTTTATAGTTCAGCCCATATTCTCCCCATAGTCTTCTCCGTTTATAGTTCAGCCCATATTCTTTCCAGTCTCCTCAGTTTATAGTTCAGCCCATATTCTCCCCATAGTCTTCTCAGTTTATAGTTCAGCCCATATTCTTTCCAGTCTCCTCAGTTTATATTTCAGCTCATATTCTCCCCATAGTCTCCTCAGTTTATAGTTCAGTCCATATTCTCCCCAGTCTCATCAGTTTATAGTTCAGCCCATATTCTCCCCATAGTCTCCTCAGTTTATAGTTCAGCCCATATTCTCCCCATAGTGTCCTCAGTTTATAGTTCAGCCCATATTCTCCCCATAGTCTCCTCAGTTTATAGTTCAGCCCATATTCTCCCCATAGTCTCCTCAGTTTATAGTTCAGCCCATATTCTCCCCAGTCTCCTCAGTTTATAGTTCAGCCCATATTCTCCCCAGTCTCCTCAGTTTATAGTTCAGCCCATATTCTCCCCATAGTCTCCTCAGTTTATAGTTCAGCCCATATTCTCCCCATAGTCTCCTCAGTTTATAGTTCAGCCCATATTCTCCCCATAGTCTCCTCAGTTTATAGTTCAGCCCATATTCTCCCCAGTCTCATCAGTTTATAGTTCAGCCCATATTCTCCCCATAGTCTCCTCAGTTTATAGTTCAGTCCATATTCTCCCCAGTCTCATCAGTTTATAGTTCAGCCCATATTCTCCCCATAGTCTCCTCAGTTTATAGTTCAGCCCATATTCTCCCCATAGTGTCCTCAGTTTATAGTTCAGCCCATATTCTCCCCATAGTCTCCTCAGTTTATAGTTCAGCCCATATTCTCCACATAGTCTCCTCAGTTTATAGTTCAGCCCATATTCTCCCCAGTCTCCTCAGTTTATAGTTCAGCCCATATTCTCCACATAGTCTCCTCAGTTTATAGTTCAGCCCATATTCTCCCCAGTCTCCTCAGTTTATAGTTCAGCCCATATTCTCCCCAGTCTCCTCAGTTTATAGTTCAGCCCATATTCTCCCCAGTCTCCTCAGTTTATAGTTCAGCCCATATTCTCCCCAGTCTCCTCAGTTTATAGTTCAGCCCATATTCTCCCCATAGACTCCTCAGTTTATAGTTCAGCCCATATTCTCCCCAGTCTCCTCAGTTTATAGTTCAGCCCATATTCTCCCCATAGACTCATCAGTTTATAGTTCAGCCCATATTCTCCCCAGTCTCCTCAGTTTATAGTTCAGCCCATATTCTCCCCAGTCTCCTCAGTTTATAGTTCAGCCCATATTCTCCCCAGTCTCCTCAGTTTATAGTTCAGCCCATATTCTCCCCAGTCTCCTCAGTTTATAGTTCAGCCCATATTCTCCCCAGTCTCCTCAGTTTATAGTTCAGCCCATATTCTCCCCAGTCTCCTCAGTTTATAGTTCAGCCCATATTCTCCCCAGTCTCCTCAGTTTATAGTTCAGCCCATATTCTCCCCATAGTTTTCTCAGTTTATAGTTCAGCCCATATTCTCCCCATAGTCTCATCAGTTTATAGTTCAGCCCATATTCTCCCCAGTCTCCTCAGTTTATAGTTCAGACCATATTCTCCCCATAGTCTCCTCAGTTTATAGTTCAGCCCATATTCTCCCCATAGTCTTCTCAGTTTATAGTTCAGCCCATATTCTCCCCATAGTCTTCTCAGTTTATAGTTCAGCCCATATTCTTTCCAGTCTCCTCAGTTTATAGTTCAGCCCATATTCTCCCCATAGTCTCCTCAGTTTATAGTTCAGCCCATATTCTCCCCATAGTCTCCTCAGTTTATAGTTCAGCCCATATTCTCCCCATAGTCTTCTCAGTTTATAGTTCAGCCCATATTCTCCCCATAGTCTTCTCAGTTTATAGTTCAGCCCATATTCTTTCCAGTCTCCTCAGTTTATAGTTCAGCCCATATTCTCCCCATAGTCTCCTCAGTTTATAGTTCAGCCCATATTCTCCCCATAGTCTCCTCAGTTTATAGTTCAGCCCATATTCTCCCCATAGTCTTCTCAGTTTATAGTTCAGCCCATATTCTCCCCATAGTCTTCTCAGTTTATAGTTCAGCCCATATTCTTTCCAGTCTCCTCAGTTTATAGTTCAGCCCATATTCTCCCCATAGTCTTCTCAGTTTATAGTTCAGCCCATATTCTTTCCAGTCTCCTCAGTTTATAGTTCAGCCCATATTCTCCCCATAGTCTTCTCAGTTTATAGTTCAGCCCATATTCTCCCCATAGTCTCCTCAGTTTATAGTTCAGCCCATATTCTCCCCAGTCTCCTCAGTTTATAGTTCAGCCCATATTCTCCCCAGTCTCCTCAGTTTATAGTTCAGTCCATATTCTCCCCAGTCTCATCAGTTTATAGTTCAGCCCATATTCTCCCCAGTCTCCTCAGTTTATAGTTCAGCCCATATTCTCCCCATAGTCTCCTCAGTTTATAGTTCAGCCCATATTCTCCCCATAGTCTCCTCAGTTTATAGTTCAGCCCATATTCTCCCCATAGTCTCCTCAGTTTATAGTTCAGCCCATATTCTCCCCAGTCTCCTCACTTTATAGTTCAGCCCATATTCTCCCCATAGTCTCCTCAGTTTATAGTTCAGCCCATATTCTCCACATAGTCTCCTCAGTTTATAGTTCAGCCCATATTCTCCCCAGTCTCCTCAGTTTATAGTTCAGCCCATATTCTCCCCAGTCTCCTCAGTTTATAGTTCAGCCCATATTCTCCCCAGTCTCCTCAGTTTATAGTTCAGCCCATATTCTCCCCATAGTTTTCTCAGTTTATAGTTCAGCCCATATTCTCCCCATAGTCTCATCAGTTTATAGTTCAGCCCATATTCTCCCCAGTCTCCTCAGTTTATAGTTCAGACCATATTCTCCCCATAGTCTCCTCAGTTTATAGTTCAGCCCATATTCTCCCCATAGTCTTCTCAGTTTATAGTTCAGCCCATATTCTCCCCATAGTCTTCTCAGTTTATAGTTCAGCCCATATTCTTTCCAGTCTCCTCAGTTTATAGTTCAGCCCATATTCTCCCCATAGTCTCCTCAGTTTATAGTTCAGCCCATATTCTCCCCATAGTCTCCTCAGTTTATAGTTCAGCCCATATTCTCCCCATAGTCTTCTCAGTTTATAGTTCAGCCCATATTCTCCCCATAGTCTTCTCAGTTTATAGTTCAGCCCATATTCTTTCCAGTCTCCTCAGTTTATAGTTCAGCCCATATTCTCCCCATAGTCTCCTCAGTTTATAGTTCAGCCCATATTCTCCCCATAGTCTCCTCAGTTTATAGTTCAGCCCATATTCTCCCCATAGTCTTCTCAGTTTATAGTTCAGCCCATATTCTCCCCATAGTCTTCTCAGTTTATAGTTCAGCCCATATTCTTTCCAGTCTCCTCAGTTTATAGTTCAGCCCATATTCTCCCCATAGTCTTCTCAGTTTATAGTTCAGCCCATATTCTTTCCAGTCTCCTCAGTTTATAGTTCAGCCCATATTCTCCCCATAGTCTTCTCAGTTTATAGTTCAGCCCATATTCTCCCCATAGTCTCCTCAGTTTATAGTTCAGCCCATATTCTCCCCAGTCTCCTCAGTTTATAGTTCAGCCCATATTCTCCCCAGTCTCCTCAGTTTATAGTTCAGTCCATATTCTCCCCAGTCTCATCAGTTTATAGTTCAGCCCATATTCTCCCCAGTCTCCTCAGTTTATAGTTCAGCCCATATTCTCCCCATAGTCTCCTCAGTTTATAGTTCAGCCCATATTCTCCCCATAGTCTCCTCAGTTTATAGTTCAGCCCATATTCTCCCCATAGTCTCCTCAGTTTATAGTTCAGCCCATATTCTCCCCAGTCTCCTCACTTTATAGTTCAGCCCATATTCTCCCCATAGTCTCCTCAGTTTATAGTTCAGTCCATATTCTCCCCAGTCTCATCAGTTTATAGTTCAGCCCATATTCTCCCCATAGTCTCCTCAGTTTATAGTTCAGCCCATATTCTCCCCAGTCTCCTCAGTTTATAGTTCAGCCCATATTCTCCCCAGTCTCCTCAGTTTATAGTTCAGCCCATATTCTCCCCAGTCTACTCAGTTTATAGTTCAGCCCATATTCTCCCCAGTCTCCTCAGTTTATAGTTCAGCCCATATTCTCCCCAGTCTCCTCAGTTTATAGTTCAGCCCATATTCTCCCCAGTCTCCTCAGTTTATAGTTCAGCCCATATTCTCCCCATAGACTCCTCAGTTTATAGTTCAGCCCATATTCTCCCCATAGTCTTCTCAGTTTATAGTTCAGCCCATATTCTCCCCATAGTCTTCTCCGTTTATAGTTCAGCCCATATTCTTTCCAGTCTCCTCAGTTTATAGTTCAGCCCATATTCTCCCCATAGTCTTCTCAGTTTATAGTTCAGCCCATATTCTTTCCAGTCTCCTCAGTTTATATTTCAGCTCATATTCTCCCCATAGTCTCCTCAGTTTATAGTTCAGTCCATATTCTCCCCAGTCTCATCAGTTTATAGTTCAGCCCATATTCTCCCCATAGTCTCCTCAGTTTATAGTTCAGCCCATATTCTCCCCATAGTGTCCTCAGTTTATAGTTCAGCCCATATTCTCCCCATAGTCTCCTCAGTTTATAGTTCAGCCCATATTCTCCCCATAGTCTCCTCAGTTTATAGTTCAGCCCATATTCTCCCCAGTCTCCTCAGTTTATAGTTCAGCCCATATTCTCCCCAGTCTCCTCAGTTTATAGTTCAGCCCATATTCTCCCCATAGTCTCCTCAGTTTATAGTTCAGCCCATATTCTCCCCATAGTCTCCTCAGTTTATAGTTCAGCCCATATTCTCCCCATAGTCTCCTCAGTTTATAGTTCAGCCCATATTCTCCCCAGTCTCATCAGTTTATAGTTCAGCCCATATTCTCCCCATAGTCTCCTCAGTTTATAGTTCAGTCCATATTCTCCCCAGTCTCATCAGTTTATAGTTCAGCCCATATTCTCCCCATAGTCTCCTCAGTTTATAGTTCAGCCCATATTCTCCCCATAGTGTCCTCAGTTTATAGTTCAGCCCATATTCTCCCCATAGTCTCCTCAGTTTATAGTTCAGCCCATATTCTCCACATAGTCTCCTCAGTTTATAGTTCAGCCCATATTCTCCCCAGTCTCCTCAGTTTATAGTTCAGCCCATATTCTCCCCAGTCTCCTCAGTTTATAGTTCAGCCCATATTCTCCCCAGTCTCCTCAGTTTATAGTTCAGCCCATATTCTCCCCAGTCTCCTCAGTTTATAGTTCAGCCCATATTCTCCCCAGTCTCCTCAGTTTATAGTTCAGCCCATATTCTCCCCAGTCTCCTCAGTTTATAGTTCAGCCCATATTCTCCCCATAGACTCCTCAGTTTATAGTTCAGCCCATATTCTCCCCAGTCTCCTCAGTTTATAGTTCAGCCCATATTCTCCCCATAGACTCATCAGTTTATAGTTCAGCCCATATTCTCCCCAGTCTCCTCAGTTTATAGTTCAGCCCATATTCTCCCCAGTCTCCTCAGTTTATAGTTCAGCCCATATTCTCCCCAGTCTCCTCAGTTTATAGTTCAGCCCATATTCTCCCCAGTCTCCTCAGTTTATAGTTCAGCCCATATTCTCCCCAGTCTCCTCAGTTTATAGTTCAGCCCATATTCTCCCCAGTCTCCTCAGTTTATAGTTCAGCCCATATTCTCCCCAGTCTCCTCAGTTTATAGTTCAGCCCATATTCTCCCCATAGTTTTCTCAGTTTATAGTTCAGCCCATATTCTCCCCATAGTCTCATCAGTTTATAGTTCAGCCCATATTCTCCCCAGTCTCCTCAGTTTATAGTTCAGACCATATTCTCCCCATAGTCTCCTCAGTTTATAGTTCAGCCCATATTCTCCCCATAGTCTTCTCAGTTTATAGTTCAGCCCATATTCTCCCCATAGTCTTCTCAGTTTATAGTTCAGCCCATATTCTTTCCAGTCTCCTCAGTTTATAGTTCAGCCCATATTCTCCCCATAGTCTCCTCAGTTTATAGTTCAGCCCATATTCTCCCCATAGTCTCCTCAGTTTATAGTTCAGCCCATATTCTCCCCATAGTCTTCTCAGTTTATAGTTCAGCCCATATTCTCCCCATAGTCTTCTCAGTTTATAGTTCAGCCCATATTCTTTCCAGTCTCCTCAGTTTATAGTTCAGCCCATATTCTCCCCATAGTCTCCTCAGTTTATAGTTCAGCCCATATTCTCCCCATAGTCTCCTCAGTTTATAGTTCAGCCCATATTCTCCCCATAGTCTTCTCAGTTTATAGTTCAGCCCATATTCTCCCCATAGTCTTCTCAGTTTATAGTTCAGCCCATATTCTTTCCAGTCTCCTCAGTTTATAGTTCAGCCCATATTCTCCCCATAGTCTTCTCAGTTTATAGTTCAGCCCATATTCTTTCCAGTCTCCTCAGTTTATAGTTCAGCCCATATTCTCCCCATAGTCTTCTCAGTTTATAGTTCAGCCCATATTCTCCCCATAGTCTCCTCAGTTTATAGTTCAGCCCATATTCTCCCCAGTCTCCTCAGTTTATAGTTCAGCCCATATTCTCCCCAGTCTCCTCAGTTTATAGTTCAGTCCATATTCTCCCCAGTCTCATCAGTTTATAGTTCAGCCCATATTCTCCCCAGTCTCCTCAGTTTATAGTTCAGCCCATATTCTCCCCATAGTCTCCTCAGTTTATAGTTCAGCCCATATTCTCCCCATAGTCTCCTCAGTTTATAGTTCAGCCCATATTCTCCCCATAGTCTCCTCAGTTTATAGTTCAGCCCATATTCTCCCCATAGTCTCCTCAGTTTATAGTTCAGCCCATATTCTCCCCAGTCTCCTCACTTTATAGTTCAGCCCATATTCTCCCCATAGTCTCCTCAGTTTATAGTTCAGTCCATATTCTCCCCAGTCTCATCAGTTTATAGTTCAGCCCATATTCTCCCCATAGTCTCCTCAGTTTATAGTTCAGCCCATATTCTCCCCAGTCTCCTCAGTTTATAGTTCAGCCCATATTCTCCCCAGTCTCCTCAGTTTATAGTTCAGCCCATATTCTCCCCAGTCTACTCAGTTTATAGTTCAGCCCATATTCTCCCCAGTCTCCTCAGTTTATAGTTCAGCCCATATTCTCCCCAGTCTCCTCAGTTTATAGTTCAGCCCATATTCTCCCCAGTCTCCTCAGTTTATAGTTCAGCCCATATTCTCCCCATAGACTCCTCAGTTTATAGTTCAGCCCATATTCTCCCCATAGTCTTCTCAGTTTATAGTTCAGCCCATATTCTCCCCATAGTCTTCTCCGTTTATAGTTCAGCCCATATTCTTTCCAGTCTCCTCAGTTTATAGTTCAGCCCATATTCTCCCCATAGTCTTCTCAGTTTATAGTTCAGCCCATATTCTTTCCAGTCTCCTCAGTTTATATTTCAGCTCATATTCTCCCCATAGTCTCCTCAGTTTATAGTTCAGTCCATATTCTCCCCAGTCTCATCAGTTTATAGTTCAGCCCATATTCTCCCCATAGTCTCCTCAGTTTATAGTTCAGCCCATATTCTCCCCATAGTGTCCTCAGTTTATAGTTCAGCCCATATTCTCCCCATAGTCTCCTCAGTTTATAGTTCAGCCCATATTCTCCCCATAGTCTCCTCAGTTTATAGTTCAGCCCATATTCTCCCCAGTCTCCTCAGTTTATAGTTCAGCCCATATTCTCCCCAGTCTCCTCAGTTTATAGTTCAGCCCATATTCTCCCCAGTCTCCTCAGTTTATAGTTCAGCCCATATTCTCCCCAGTCTCCTCAGTTTATAGTTCAGCCCATATTCTCCCCATAGTCTCCTCAGTTTATAGTTCAGCCCATATTCTCCCCAGTCTCCTCAGTTTATAGTTCAGCCCATATTCTCCCCATAGTCTCCTCAGTTTATAGTTCAGCCCATATTCTCCCCATAGTCTCCTCAGTTTATAGTTCCGCCCATATTCTCCCCAGTCTCCTCAGTTTATAGTTCAGCCCATATTCTCCCCATAGTCTCCTCAGTTTATAGTTCAGCCCATATTCTCCCCATAGTCTCCTCAGTTTATAGTTCAGCCCATATTCTCCCCATAGTCTCCTCAGTTTATAGTTCAGCCCATATTCTCCCCATAGTCTTCTCAGTTTATAGTTCAGCCCATATTCTCCCCATAGTCTTCTCAGTTTATAGTTCAGCCCATATTCTTTCCAGTCTCCTCAGTTTATAGTTCAGCCCATATTCTCCCCATAGTCTCCTCAGTTTATAGTTCAGCCCATATTCTCCCCATAGTCTCCTCAGTTTATAGTTCAGCCCATATTCTCCCCATAGTCTTCTCAGTTTATAGTTCAGCCCATATTCTCCCCATAGTCTTCTCAGTTTATAGTTCAGCCCATATTCTTTCCAGTCTCCTCAGTTTATAGTTC
Organism: Coregonus lavaretus; assembly: GCF_964263955.1. Taxonomy (NCBI): domain Eukaryota; kingdom Metazoa; phylum Chordata; class Actinopteri; order Salmoniformes; family Salmonidae; genus Coregonus; species Coregonus lavaretus. The sequence continues at coordinate 10,600 of NW_028157289.1, forward strand.
AGCCCATATTCTCCCCATAGTCTTCTCAGTTTATAGTTCAGCCCATATTCTTTCCAGTCTCCTCAGTTTATAGTTCAGCCCATATTCTCCCCATAGTCTTCTCAGTTTATAGTTCAGCCCATATTCTCCCCATAGTCTCCTCAGTTTATAGTTCAGCCCATATTCTCCCCAGTCTCCTCAGTTTATAGTTCAGCCCATATTCTCCCCAGTCTCCTCAGTTTATAGTTCAGTCCATATTCTCCCCAGTCTCATCAGTTTATAGTTCAGCCCATATTCTCCCCAGTCTCCTCAGTTTATAGTTCAGCCCATATTCTCCCCATAGTCTCCTCAGTTTATAGTTCAGCCCATATTCTCCCCATAGTCTCCTCAGTTTATAGTTCAGCCCATATTCTCCCCATAGTCTCCTCAGTTTATAGTTCAGCCCATATTCTCCCCAGTCTCCTCAGTTTATAGTTCAGCCCATATTCTCCCCATAGTCTCCTCAGTTTATAGTTCAGTCCATATTCTCCCCAGTCTCATCAGTTTATAGTTCAGCCCATATTCTCCCCATAGTCTCCTCAGTTTATAGTTCAGCCCATATTCTCCCCAGTCTCCTCAGTTTATAGTTCAGCCCATATTCTCCCCAGTCTCCTCAGTTTATAGTTCAGCCCATATTCTCCCCAGTCTCCTCAGTTTATAGTTCAGCCCGTATTCTCCCCAGTCTCCTCAGTTTATAGTTCAGCCCATATTCTCCCCAGTCTCCTCAGTTTATAGTTCAGCCCATATTCTCCCCAGTCTCCTCAGTTTATAGTTCAGCCCATATTCTCCCCATAGACTCCTCAGTTTATAGTTCAGCCCATATTCTCCCCATAGTCTTCTCAGTTTATAGTTCAGCCCATATTCTCCCCATAGTCTTCTCAGTTTATAGTTCAGCCCATATTCTTTCCAGTCTCCTCAGTTTATAGTTCAGCCCATATTCTCCCCATCGTCTTCTCAGTTTATAGTTCAGCCCATATTCTTTCCAGTCTCCTCAGTTTATAGTTCAGCCCATATTCTCCCCATAGTCTCCTCAGTTTATAGTTCAGTCCATATTCTCCCCAGTCTCATCAGTTTATAGTTCAGCCCATATTCTCCCCATAGTCTCCTCAGTTTATAGTTCAGCCCATATTCTCCCCATAGTGTCCTCAGTTTATAGTTCAGCCCATATTCTCCCCATAGTCTCCTCAGTTTATAGTTCAGCCCATATTCTCCCCATAGTCTCCTCAGTTTATAGTTCAGCCCATATTCTCCCCAGTCTCCTCAGTTTATAGTTCAGCCCATATTCTCCCCAGTCTCCTCAGTTTATAGTTCAGCCCATATTCTCCCCAGTCTCCTCAGTTTATAGTTCAGCCCATATTCTCCCCAGTCTCCTCAGTTTATAGTTCAGCCCATATTCTCCCCAGTCTCCTCAGTTTATAGTTCAGCCCATATTCTCCCCAGTCTCCTCAGTTTATAGTTCAGCCCATATTCTCCCCATAGACTCCTCAGTTTATAGTTCAGCCCATATTTTCCCCAGTCTCCTCAGTTTATAGTTCAGCCCATATTCTCCCCATAGACTCATCAGTTTATAGTTCAGCCCATATTCTCCCCAGTCTCCTCAGTTTATAGTTCAGCCCATATTCTCCCCAGTCTCCTCAGTTTATAGTTCAGCCCATATTCTCCCCATAGTCTCCTCAGTTTATAGTTCAGCCCATATTCTCCCCAGTCTCCTCAGTTTATAGTTCAGCCCATATTCTCCCCATAGTCTCCTCAGTTTATAGTTCAGTCCATATTCTCCCCAGTCTCATCAGTTTATAGTTCAGCCCATATTCTCCCCATAGTCTCCTCAGTTTATAGTTCAGCCCATATTCTCCCCATAGTCTCCTCAGTTTATAGTTCAGCCCATATTCTCCCCATAGTCTTCTCAGTTTATAGTTCAGCCCATATTCTTTCCAGTCTCCTCAGTTTATAGTTCAGCCCATATTCTCCCCATAGTCTCCTCAGTTTATAGTTCAGCCCATATTCTCCCCATAGTCTCCTCAGTTTATAGTTCAGCCCATATTCTCCCCATAGTCTTCTCAGTTTATAGTTCAGCCCATATTCTCCCCATAGTCTTCTCAGTTTATAGTTCAGCCCATATTCTTTCCAGTCTCCTCAGTTTATAGTTCAGCCCATATTCTCCCCATAGTCTTCTCAGTTTATAGTTCAGCCCATATTCTTTCCAGTCTCCTCAGTTTATAGTTCAGCCCATATTCTCCCCATAGTCTTCTCAGTTTATAGTTCAGCCCATATTCTCCCCATAGTCTCCTCAGTTTATAGTTCAGCCCATATTCTCCCCAGTCTCCTCAGTTTATAGTTCAGCCCATATTCTCCCCAGTCTCCTCAGTTTATAGTTCAGTCCATATTCTCCCCAGTCTCATCAGTTTATAGTTCAGCCCATATTCTCCCCAGTCTCCTCAGTTTATAGTTCAGCCCATATTCTCCCCATAGTCTCCTCAGTTTATAGTTCAGCCCATATTCTCCCCATAGTCTCCTCAGTTTATAGTTCAGCCCATATTCTCCCCATAGTCTCCTCAGTTTATAGTTCAGCCCATATTCTCCCCATAGTCTCCTCAGTTTATAGTTCAGCCCATATTCTCCCCAGTCTCCTCACTTTATAGTTCAGCCCATATTCTCCCCATAGTCTCCTCAGTTTATAGTTCAGTCCATATTCTCCCCAGTCTCATCAGTTTATAGTTCAGCCCATATTCTCCCCATAGTCTCCTCAGTTTATAGTTCAGCCCATATTCTCCCCAGTCTCCTCAGTTTATAGTTCAGCCCATATTCTCCCCAGTCTCCTCAGTTTATAGTTCAGCCCATATTCTCCCCAGTCTACTCAGTTTATAGTTCAGCCCATATTCTCCCCAGTCTCCTCAGTTTATAGTTCAGCCCATATTCTCCCCAGTCTCCTCAGTTTATAGTTCAGCCCATATTCTCCCCAGTCTCCTCAGTTTATAGTTCAGCCCATATTCTCCCCATAGACTCCTCAGTTTATAGTTCAGCCCATATTCTCCCCATAGTCTTCTCAGTTTATAGTTCAGCCCATATTCTCCCCATAGTCTTCTCCGTTTATAGTTCAGCCCATATTCTTTCCAGTCTCCTCAGTTTATAGTTCAGCCCATATTCTCCCCATAGTCTTCTCAGTTTATAGTTCAGCCCATATTCTTTCCAGTCTCCTCAGTTTATATTTCAGCTCATATTCTCCCCATAGTCTCCTCAGTTTATAGTTCAGTCCATATTCTCCCCAGTCTCATCAGTTTATAGTTCAGCCCATATTCTCCCCATAGTCTCCTCAGTTTATAGTTCAGCCCATATTCTCCCCATAGTGTCCTCAGTTTATAGTTCAGCCCATATTCTCCCCATAGTCTCCTCAGTTTATAGTTCAGCCCATATTCTCCCCATAGTCTCCTCAGTTTATAGTTCAGCCCATATTCTCCCCAGTCTCCTCAGTTTATAGTTCAGCCCATATTCTCCCCAGTCTCCTCAGTTTATAGTTCAGCCCATATTCTCCCCAGTCTCCTCAGTTTATAGTTCAGCCCATATTCTCCCCAGTCTCCTCAGTTTATAGTTCAGCCCATATTCTCCCCATAGTCTCCTCAGTTTATAGTTCAGCCCATATTCTCCCCAGTCTCCTCAGTTTATAGTTCAGCCCATATTCTCCCCATAGTCTCCTCAGTTTATAGTTCAGCCCATATTCTCCCCATAGTCTCCTCAGTTTATAGTTCCGCCCATATTCTCCCCAGTCTCCTCAGTTTATAGTTCAGCCCATATTCTCCCCATAGTCTCCTCAGTTTATAGTTCAGCCCATATTCTCCCCATAGTCTCCTCAGTTTATAGTTCAGCCCATATTCTCCCCATAGTCTCCTCAGTTTATAGTTCAGCCCATATTCTCCCCATAGTCTTCTCAGTTTATAGTTCAGCCCATATTCTCCCCATAGTCTTCTCAGTTTATAGTTCAGCCCATATTCTTTCCAGTCTCCTCAGTTTATAGTTCAGCCCATATTCTCCCCATAGTCTCCTCAGTTTATAGTTCAGCCCATATTCTCCCCATAGTCTCCTCAGTTTATAGTTCAGCCCATATTCTCCCCATAGTCTTCTCAGTTTATAGTTCAGCCCATATTCTCCCCATAGTCTTCTCAGTTTATAGTTCAGCCCATATTCTTTCCAGTCTCCTCAGTTTATAGTTCAGCCCATATTCTCCCCATAGTCTTCTCAGTTTATAGTTCAGCCCATATTCTTTCCAGTCTCCTCAGTTTATAGTTCAGCCCATATTCTCCCCAGTCTCCTCAGTTTATAGTTCAGCCCATATTCTCCCCAGTCTACTCAGTTTATAGTTCAGCCCATATTCTCCCCAGTCTCCTCAGTTTATAGTTCAGCCCATATTCTCCCCAGTCTCCTCAGTTTATAGTTCAGCCCATATTCTCCCCAGTCTCCTCAGTTTATAGTTCAGCCCATATTCTCCCCATAGACTCCTCAGTTTATAGTTCAGCCCATATTCTCCCCATAGTCTTCTCAGTTTATAGTTCAGCCCATATTCTCCCCATAGTCTTCTCCGTTTATAGTTCAGCCCATATTCTTTCCAGTCTCCTCAGTTTATAGTTCAGCCCATATTCTCCCCATAGTCTTCTCAGTTTATAGTTCAGCCCATATTCTTTCCAGTCTCCTCAGTTTATATTTCAGCTCATATTCTCCCCATAGTCTCCTCAGTTTATAGTTCAGTCCATATTCTCCCCAGTCTCATCAGTTTATAGTTCAGCCCATATTCTCCCCATAGTCTCCTCAGTTTATAGTTCAGCCCATATTCTCCCCATAGTGTCCTCAGTTTATAGTTCAGCCCATATTCTCCCCATAGTCTCCTCAGTTTATAGTTCAGCCCATATTCTCCCCATAGTCTCCTCAGTTTATAGTTCAGCCCATATTCTCCCCAGTCTCCTCAGTTTATAGTTCAGCCCATATTCTCCCCAGTCTCCTCAGTTTATAGTTCAGCCCATATTCTCCCCAGTCTCCTCAGTTTATAGTTCAGCCCATATTCTCCCCAGTCTCCTCAGTTTATAGTTCAGCCCATATTCTCCCCATAGTCTCCTCAGTTTATAGTTCAGCCCATATTCTCCCCAGTCTCCTCAGTTTATAGTTCAGCCCATATTCTCCCCATAGTCTCCTCAGTTTATAGTTCAGCCCATATTCTCCCCATAGTCTCCTCAGTTTATAGTTCCGCCCATATTCTCCCCAGTCTCCTCAGTTTATAGTTCAGCCCATATTCTCCCCATAGTCTCCTCAGTTTATAGTTCAGCCCATATTCTCCCCATAGTCTCCTCAGTTTATAGTTCAGCCCATATTCTCCCCATAGTCTCCTCAGTTTATAGTTCAGCCCATATTCTCCCCATAGTCTTCTCAGTTTATAGTTCAGCCCATATTCTCCCCATAGTCTTCTCAGTTTATAGTTCAGCCCATATTCTTTCCAGTCTCCTCAGTTTATAGTTCAGCCCATATTCTCCCCATAGTCTCCTCAGTTTATAGTTCAGCCCATATTCTCCCCATAGTCTCCTCAGTTTATAGTTCAGCCCATATTCTCCCCATAGTCTTCTCAGTTTATAGTTCAGCCCATATTCTCCCCATAGTCTTCTCAGTTTATAGTTCAGCCCATATTCTTTCCAGTCTCCTCAGTTTATAGTTCAGCCCATATTCTCCCCATAGTCTTCTCAGTTTATAGTTCAGCCCATATTCTTTCCAGTCTCCTCAGTTTATAGTTCAGCCCATATTCTCCCCATAGTCTTCTCAGTTTATAGTTCAGCCCATATTCTCCCCATAGTCTCCTCAGTTTATAGTTCAGCCCATATTCTCCCCAGTCTCCTCAGTTTATAGTTCAGCCCATATTCTCCCCAGTCTCCTCAGTTTATAGTTCAGTCCATATTCTCCCCAGTCTCATCAGTTTATAGTTCAGCCCATATTCTCCCCAGTCTCCTCAGTTTATAGTTCAGCCCATATTCTCCCCATAGTCTCCTCAGTTTATAGTTCAGCCCATATTCTCCCCATAGTCTCCTCAGTTTATAGTTCAGCCCATATTCTCCCCATAGTCTCCTCAGTTTATAGTTCAGCCCATATTCTCCCCAGTCTCCTCAGTTTATAGTTCAGCCCATATTCTCCCCATAGTCTCCTCAGTTTATAGTTCAGTCCATATTCTCCCCAGTCTCATCAGTTTATAGTTCAGCCCATATTCTCCCCATAGTCTCCTCAGTTTATAGTTCAGCCCATATTCTCCCCAGTCTCCTCAGTTTATAGTTCAGCCCATATTCTCCCCAGTCTCCTCAGTTTATAGTTCAGCCCATATTCTCCCCAGTCTCCTCAGTTTATAGTTCAGCCCGTATTCTCCCCAGTCTCCTCAGTTTATAGTTCAGCCCATATTCTCCCCAGTCTCCTCAGTTTATAGTTCAGCCCATATTCTCCCCAGTCTCCTCAGTTTATAGTTCAGCCCATATTCTCCCCATAGACTCCTCAGTTTATAGTTCAGCCCATATTCTCCCCATAGTCTTCTCAGTTTATAGTTCAGCCCATATTCTCCCCATAGTCTTCTCAGTTTATAGTTCAGCCCATATTCTTTCCAGTCTCCTCAGTTTATAGTTCAGCCCATATTCTCCCCATCGTCTTCTCAGTTTATAGTTCAGCCCATATTCTTTCCAGTCTCCTCAGTTTATAGTTCAGCCCATATTCTCCCCATAGTCTCCTCAGTTTATAGTTCAGTCCATATTCTCCCCAGTCTCATCAGTTTATAGTTCAGCCCATATTCTCCCCATAGTCTCCTCAGTTTATAGTTCAGCCCATATTCTCCCCATAGTGTCCTCAGTTTATAGTTCAGCCCATATTCTCCCCATAGTCTCCTCAGTTTATAGTTCAGCCCATATTCTCCCCATAGTCTCCTCAGTTTATAGTTCAGCCCATATTCTCCCCAGTCTCCTCAGTTTATAGTTCAGCCCATATTCTCCCCAGTCTCCTCAGTTTATAGTTCAGCCCATATTCTCCCCAGTCTCCTCAGTTTATAGTTCAGCCCATATTCTCCCCAGTCTCCTCAGTTTATAGTTCAGCCCATATTCTCCCCAGTCTCCTCAGTTTATAGTTCAGCCCATATTCTCCCCAGTCTCCTCAGTTTATAGTTCAGCCCATATTCTCCCCATAGACTCCTCAGTTTATAGTTCAGCCCATATTTTCCCCAGTCTCCTCAGTTTATAGTTCAGCCCATATTCTCCCCATAGACTCATCAGTTTATAGTTCAGCCCATATTCTCCCCAGTCTCCTCAGTTTATAGTTCAGCCCATATTCTCCCCAGTCTCCTCAGTTTATAGTTCAGCCCATATTCTCCCCATAGTCTCCTCAGTTTATAGTTCAGCCCATATTCTCCCCAGTCTCCTCAGTTTATAGTTCAGCCCATATTCTCCCCATAGTCTCCTCAGTTTATAGTTCAGTCCATATTCTCCCCAGTCTCATCAGTTTATAGTTCAGCCCATATTCTCCCCATAGTCTCCTCAGTTTATAGTTCAGCCCATATTCTCCCCATAGTGTCCTCAGTTTATAGTTCAGCCCATATTCTCCCCATAGTCTCCTCAGTTTATAGTTCAGCCCATATTCTCCCCATAGTCTCCTCAGTTTATAGTTCAGCCCATATTCTCCCCAGTCTCCTCAGTTTATAGTTCAGCCCATATTCTCCCCAGTCTCCTCAGTTTATAGTTCAGCCCATATTCTCCCCAGTCTCCTCAGTTTATAGTTCAGCCCATATTCTCCCCAGTCTCCTCAGTTTATAGTTCAGCCCATATTCTCCCCAGTCTCCTCAGTTTATAGTTCAGCCCATATTCTCCCCAGTCTCCTCAGTTTATAGTTCAGCCCATATTCTCCCCATAGACTCCTCAGTTTATAGTTCAGCCCATATTCTCCCCAGTCTCCTCAGTTTATAGTTCAGCCCATATTCTCCCCATAGACTCATCAGTTTATAGTTCAGCCCATATTCTCCCCAGTCTCCTCAGTTTATAGTTCAGCCCATATTCTCCCCAGTCTCCTCAGTTTATAGTTCAGCCCATATTCTCCCCAGTCTCCTCAGTTTATAGTTCAGCCCATATTCTCCCCAGTCTCCTCAGTTTATAGTTCAGCCCATATTCTCCCCAGTCTCCTCAGTTTATAGTTCAGCCCATATTCTCCCCAGTCTCCTCAGTTTATAGTTCAGCCCATATTCTCCCCAGTCTCCTCAGTTTATAGTTCAGCCCATATTCTCCCCATAGTTTTCTCAGTTTATAGTTCAGCCCATATTCTCCCCATAGTCTCATCAGTTTATAGTTCAGCCCATATTCTCCCCAGTCTCCTCAGTTTATAGTTCAGCCCATATTCTCCCCATAGTCTCCTCAGTTTATAGTTCAGCCCATATTCTCCCCATAGTCTTCTCAGTTTATAGTTCAGCCCATATTCTCCCCATAGTCTTCTCAGTTTATAGTTCAGCCCATATTCTTTCCAGTCTCCTCAGTTTATAGTTCAGCCCATATTCTCCCCATAGTCTCCTCAGTTTATAGTTCAGCCCATATTCTCCCCATAGTCTCCTCAGTTTATAGTTCAGCCCATATTCTCCCCATAGTCTTCTCAGTTTATAGTTCAGCCCATATTCTCCCCATAGTCTTCTCAGTTTATAGTTCAGCCCATATTCTTTCCAGTCTCCTCAGTTTATAGTTCAGCCCATATTCTCCCCATAGTCTCCTCAGTTTATAGTTCAGCCCATATTCTCCCCATAGTCTCCTCAGTTTATAGTTCAGCCCATATTCTCCCCATAGTCTTCTCAGTTTATAGTTCAGCCCATATTCTCCCCATAGTCTTCTCAGTTTATAGTTCAGCCCATATTCTTTCCAGTCTCCTCAGTTTATAGTTCAGCCCATATTCTCCCCATAGTCTTCTCAGTTTATAGTTCAGCCCATATTCTTTCCAGTCTCCTCAGTTTATAGTTCAGCCCATATTCTCCCCATAGTCTTCTCAGTTTATAGTTCAGCCCATATTCTCCCCATAGTCTCCTCAGTTTATAGTTCAGCCCATATTCTCCCCAGTCTCCTCAGTTTATAGTTCAGCCCATATTCTCCCCAGTCTCCTCAGTTTATAGTTCAGCCCATATTCTCCCCAGTCTCCTCAGTTTATAGTTCAGCCCATATTCTCCCCAGTCTCCTCAGTTTATAGTTCAGCCCGTATTCTCCCCAGTCTCCTCAGTTTATAGTTCAGCCCATATTCTCCCCAGTCTCCTCAGTTTATAGTTCAGCCCATATTCTCCCCAGTCTCCTCAGTTTATAGTTCAGCCCATATTCTCCCCATAGACTCCTCAGTTTATAGTTCAGCCCATATTCTCCCCATAGTCTTCTCAGTTTATAGTTCAGCCCATATTCTCCCCATAGTCTTCTCAGTTTATAGTTCAGCCCATATTCTTTCCAGTCTCCTCAGTTTATAGTTCAGCCCATATTCTCCCCATAGTCTTCTCAGTTTATAGTTCAGCCCATATTCTTTCCAGTCTCCTCAGTTTATAGTTCAGCCCATATTCTCCCCATAGTCTCCTCAGTTTATAGTTCAGTCCATATTCTCCCCAGTCTCATCAGTTTATAGTTCAGCCCATATTCTCCCCATAGTCTCCTCAGTTTATAGTTCAGCCCATATTCTCCCCATAGTGTCCTCAGTTTATAGTTCAGCCCATATTCTCCCCATAGTCTCCTCAGTTTATAGTTCAGCCCATATTCTCCCCATAGTCTCCTCAGTTTATAGTTCAGCCCATATTCTCCCCAGTCTCCTCAGTTTATAGTTCAGCCCATATTCTCCCCAGTCTCCTCAGTTTATAGTTCAGCCCATATTCTCCCCAGTCTCCTCAGTTTATAGTTCAGCCCATATTCTCCCCAGTCTCCTCAGTTTATAGTTCAGCCCATATTCTCCCCAGTCTCCTCAGTTTATAGTTCAGCCCATATTCTCCCCAGTCTCCTCAGTTTATAGTTCAGCCCATATTCTCCCCATAGACTCCTCAGTTTATAGTTCAGCCCATATTTTCCCCAGTCTCCTCAGTTTATAGTTCAGCCCATATTCTCCCCATAGACTCATCAGTTTATAGTTCAGCCCATATTCTCCCCAGTCTCCTCAGTTTATAGTTCAGCCCATATTCTCCCCAGTCTCCTCAGTTTATAGTTCAGCCCATATTCTCCCCATAGTCTCCTCAGTTTATAGTTCAGCCCATATTCTCCCCAGTCTCCTCAGTTTATAGTTCAGCCCATATTCTCCCCATAGTCTCCTCAGTTTATAGTTCAGTCCATATTCTCCCCAGTCTCATCAGTTTATAGTTCAGCCCATATTCTCCCCATAGTCTCCTCAGTTTATAGTTCAGCCCATATTCTCCCCATAGTGTCCTCAGTTTATAGTTCAGCCCATATTCTCCCCATAGTCTCCTCAGTTTATAGTTCAGCCCATATTCTCCCCATAGTCTCCTCAGTTTATAGTTCAGCCCATATTCTCCCCAGTCTCCTCAGTTTATAGTTCAGCCCATATTCTCCCCAGTCTCCTCAGTTTATAGTTCAGCCCATATTCTCCCCAGTCTCCTCAGTTTATAGTTCAGCCCATATTCTCCCCAGTCTCCTCAGTTTATAGTTCAGCCCATATTCTCCCCAGTCTCCTCAGTTTATAGTTCAGCCCATATTCTCCCCAGTCTCCTCAGTTTATAGTTCAGCCCATATTCTCCCCATAGACTCCTCAGTTTATAGTTCAGCCCATATTCTCCCCAGTCTCCTCAGTTTATAGTTCAGCCCATATTCTCCCCATAGACTCATCAGTTTATAGTTCAGCCCATATTCTCCCCAGTCTCCTCAGTTTATAGTTCAGCCCATATTCTCCCCAGTCTCCTCAGTTTATAGTTCAGCCCATATTCTCCCCAGTCTCCTCAGTTTATAGTTCAGCCCATATTCTCCCCAGTCTCCTCAGTTTATAGTTCAGCCCATATTCTCCCCAGTCTCCTCAGTTTATAGTTCAGCCCATATTCTCCCCAGTCTCCTCAGTTTATAGTTCAGCCCATATTCTCCCCAGTCTCCTCAGTTTATAGTTCAGCCCATATTCTCCCCATAGTTTTCTCAGTTTATAGTTCAGCCCATATTCTCCCCATAGTCTCATCAGTTTATAGTTCAGCCCATATTCTCCCCAGTCTCCTCAGTTTATAGTTCAGCCCATATTCTCCCCATAGTCTCCTCAGTTTATAGTTCAGCCCATATTCTCCCCATAGTCTTCTCAGTTTATAGTTCAGCCCATATTCTCCCCATAGTCTTCTCAGTTTATAGTTCAGCCCATATTCTTTCCAGTCTCCTCAGTTTATAGTTCAGCCCATATTCTCCCCATAGTCTCCTCAGTTTATAGTTCAGCCCATATTCTCCCCATAGTCTCCTCAGTTTATAGTTCAGCCCATATTCTCCCCATAGTCTTCTCAGTTTATAGTTCAGCCCATATTCTCCCCATAGTCTTCTCAGTTTATAGTTCAGCCCATATTCTTTCCAGTCTCCTCAGTTTATAGTTCAGCCCATATTCTCCCCATAGTCTCCTCAGTTTATAGTTCAGCCCATATTCTCCCCATAGTCTCCTCAGTTTATAGTTCAGCCCATATTCTCCCCATAGTCTTCTCAGTTTATAGTTCAGCCCATATTCTCCCCATAGTCTTCTCAGTTTATAGTTCAGCCCATATTCTTTCCAGTCTCCTCAGTTTATAGTTCAGCCCATATTCTCCCCATAGTCTTCTCAGTTTATAGTTCAGCCCATATTCTTTCCAGTCTCCTCAGTTTATAGTTCAGCCCATATTCTCCCCATAGTCTTCTCAGTTTATAGTTCAGCCCATATTCTCCCCATAGTCTCCTCAGTTTATAGTTCAGCCCATATTCTCCCCAGTCTCCTCAGTTTATAGTTCAGCCCATATTCTCCCCAGTCTCCTCAGTTTATAGTTCAGCCCATAATCTCCCCAGTCTCCTCAGTTTATAGTTCAGCCCATATTCTCCCCATAGTCTCCTCAGTTTATAGTTCAGCCCATATTCTCCCCATAGTCTCCTCAGTTTATAGTTCAGCCCATATTCTTTCCAGTCTCCTCAGTTTATAGTTCAGCCCATATTCTCCCCATAGTCTCCTCAGTTTATAGTTCAGCCCATATTCTCCCCATAGTCTCCTCAGTTTATAGTTCAGCCCATATTCTCCCCATAGTCTTCTCAGTTTATAGTTCAGCCCATATTCTCCCCATAGTCTTCTCAGTTTATAGTTCAGCCCATATTCTTTCCAGTCTCCTCAGTTTATAGTTCAGCCCATATTCTCCCCATAGTCTTCTCAGTTTATAGTTCAGCCCATATTCTTTCCAGTCTCCTCAGTTTATAGTTCAGCCCATATTCTCCCCATAGTCTTCTCAGTTTATAGTTCAGCCCATATTCTCCCCATAGTCTCCTCAGTTTATAGTTCAGCCCATATTCTCCCCAGTCTCCTCAGTTTATAGTTCAGCCCATATTCTCCCCAGTCTCCTCAGTTTATAGTTCAGCCCATATTCTCCCCAGTCTCCTCAGTTTATAGTTCAGCCCATATTCTCCCCATAGTCTCCTCAGTTTATAGTTCAGCCCATATTCTCCCCATAGTCTCCTCAGTTTATAGTTCAGCCCATATTCTCCCCAGTCTCCTCAGTTTATAGTTCAGCCCATATTCTCCCCATAGTCTCCTCAGTTTATAGTTCAGCCCATATTCTCCCCAGTCTCCTCAGTTTATAGTTTAGCCCATATTCTCCCCATAGTCTCCTCAGTTTATAGTTCAGCCCATATTCTCCCCAGTCTCCTCAGTTTATAGTTCAGCCCATATTCTCCCCAGTCTCCTCAGTTTATAGTTCAGCCCATATTCTCCCCAGGCTCCTCAGTTTATAGTTCAGCCCATATTCTCCCCAATCTCCTCAGTTTATAGTTCAGCCCATATTCTCCCCATAGTCTCCTCAGTTTATAGTTCAGCCCATATTCTCCCCAGTCTCCTCAGTTTATAGTTCAGCCCATATTCTCCCCATAGTCTCCTCAGTTTATAGTTCAGCCCATATTCTCCCCATAGTCTCCTCAGTTTATAGTTCAGTCCATATTCTCCCCAGTCTCATCAGTTTATAGTTCAGCCCATATTCTCCCCATAGTCTCCTCAGTTTATAGTTCAGCCCATATTCTCCCCATAGTGTCCTCAGTTTATAGTTCAGCCCATATTCTCCCCATAGTCTCCTCAGTTTATAGTTCAGCCCATATTCTCCCCATAGTCTCCTCAGTTTATAGTTCAGCCCATATTCTCCCCAGTCTCCTCAGTTTATAGTTCAGCCCATATTCTCCCCAGTCTCCTCAGTTTATAGTTCAGCCCATATTCTCCCCAGTCTCCTCAGTTTATAGTTCAGCCCATATTCTCCCCAGTCTCCTCAGTTTATAGTTCAGCCCATATTCTCCCCAGTCTCCTCAGTTTATAGTTCAGCCCATATTCTCCCCAGTCTCCTCAGTTTATAGTTCAGCCCATATTCTCCCCATAGACTCCTCAGTTTATAGTTCAGCCCATATTCTCCCCAGTCTCCTCAGTTTATAGTTCAGCCCATATTCTCCCCATAGACTCATCAGTTTATAGTTCAGCCCATATTCTCCCCAGTCTCCTCAGTTTATAGTTCAGCCCATATTCTCCCCAGTCTCCTCAGTTTATAGTTCAGCCCATATTCTCCCCATAGTCTCCTCAGTTTATAGTTCAGTCCATATTCTCCCCAGTCTCATCAGTTTATAGTTCAGCCCATATTCTCCCCATAGTCTCCTCAGTTTATAGTTCAGCCCATATTCTCCCCATAGTGTCCTCAGTTTATAGTTCAGCCCATATTCTCCCCATAGTCTCCTCAGTTTATAGTTCAGCCCATATTCTCCCCAGTCTCCTCAGTTTATAGTTCAGCCCATATTCTCCCCAGTCTCCTCAGTTTATAGTTCAGCCCATATTCTCCCCAGTCTCCTCAGTTTATAGTTCAGCCCATATTCTCCCCAGTCTCCTCAGTTTATAGTTCAGCCCATATTCTCCCCAGTCTCCTCAGTTTATAGTTCAGCCCATATTCTCCCCAGTCTCCTCAGTTTATAGTTCAGCCCATATTCTCCCCATAGACTCCTCAGTTTATAGTTCAGCCCATATTTTCCCCAGTCTCCTCAGTTTATAGTTCAGCCCATATTCTCCCCATAGACTCATCAGTTTATAGTTCAGCCCATATTCTCCCCAGTCTCCTCAGTTTATAGTTCAGCCCATATTCTCCCCAGTCTCCTCAGTTTATAGTTCAGCCCATATTCTCCCCATAGTCTCCTCAGTTTATAGTTCAGCCCATATTCTCCCCAGTCTCCTCAGTTTATAGTTCAGCCCATATTCTCCCCATAGTCTCCTCAGTTTATAGTTCAGTCCATATTCTCCCCAGTCTCATCAGTTTATAGTTCAGCCCATATTCTCCCCATAGTCTCCTCAGTTTATAGTTCAGCCCATATTCTCCCCATAGTGTCCTCAGTTTATAGTTCAGCCCATATTCTCCCCATAGTCTCCTCAGTTTATAGTTCAGCCCATATTCTCCCCATAGTCTCCTCAGTTTATAGTTCAGCCCATATTCTCCCCAGTCTCCTCAGTTTATAGTTCAGCCCATATTCTCCCCAGTCTCCTCAGTTTATAGTTCAGCCCATATTCTCCCCAGTCTCCTCAGTTTATAGTTCAGCCCATATTCTCCCCAGTCTCCTCAGTTTATAGTTCAGCCCATATTCTCCCCAGTCTCCTCAGTTTATAGTTCAGCCCATATTCTCCCCAGTCTCCTCAGTTTATAGTTCAGCCCATTTTCTCCCCATACACTCCTCAGTTTATAGTTCAGCCCATATTCTCCCCAGTCTCCTCAGTTTATAGTTCAGCCCATATTCTCCCCATAGACTCATCAGTTTATAGTTCAGCCCATATTCTCCCCAGTCTCCTCAGTTTATAGTTCAGCCCATATTCTCCCCAGTCTCCTCAGTTTATAGTTCAGCCCATATTCTCCCCAGTCTCCTCAGTTTATAGTTCAGCCCATATTCTCCCCAGTCTCCTCAGTTTATAGTTCAGCCCATATTCTCCCCAGTCTCCTCAGTTTATAGTTCAGCCCATATTCTCCCCAGTCTCCTCAGTTTATAGTTCAGCCCATATTCTCCCCAGTCTCCTCAGTTTATAGTTCAGCCCATATTCTCCCCATAGTTTTCTCAGTTTATAGTTCAGCCCATATTCTCCCCATAGTCTCATCAGTTTATAGTTCAGCCCATATTCTCCCCAGTCTCCTCAGTTTATAGTTCAGCCCATATTCTCCCCATAGTCTCCTCAGTTTATAGTTCAGCCCATATTCTCCCCATAGTCTTCTCAGTTTATAGTTCAGCCCATATTCTCCCCATAGTCTTCTCAGTTTATAGTTCAGCCCATATTCTTTCCAGTCTCCTCAGTTTATAGTTCAGCCCATATTCTCCCCATAGTCTCCTCAGTTTATAGTTCAGCCCATATTCTCCCCATAGTCTCCTCAGTTTATAGTTCAGCCCATATTCTCCCCATAGTCTTCTCAGTTTATAGTTCAGCCCATATTCTCCCCATAGTCTTCTCAGTTTATAGTTCAGCCCATATTCTTTCCAGTCTCCTCAGTTTATAGTTCAGCCCATATTCTCCCCATAGTCTCCTCAGTTTATAGTTCAGCCCACATTCTCCCCATAGTCTCCTCAGTTTATAGTTCAGCCCATATTCTCCCCATAGTCTTCTCAGTTTATAGTTCAGCCCATATTCTCCCCATAGTCTTCTCAGTTTATAGTTCAGCCCATATTCTTTCCAGTCTCCTCAGTTTATAGTTCAGCCCATATTCTCCCCATAGTCTTCTCAGTTTATAGTTCAGCCCATATTCTTTCCAGTCTCCTCAGTTTATAGTTCAGCCCATATTCTCCCCATAGTCTTCTCAGTTTATAGTTCAGCCCATATTCTCCCCATAGTCTCCTCAGTTTATAGTTCAGCCCATATTCTCCCCAGTCTCCTCAGTTTATAGTTCAGCCCATATTCTCCCCAGTCTCCTCAGTTTATAGTTCAGCCCATATTCTCCCCAGTCTCCTCAGTTTATAGTTCAGCCCATATTCTCCCCATAGTCTCCTCAGTTTATAGTTCAGCCCATATTCTCCCCATAGTCTCCTCAGTTTATAGTTCAGCCCATATTCTCCCCAGTCTCCTCAGTTTATAGTTCAGCCCATATTCTCCCCATAGTCTCCTCAGTTTATAGTTCAGCCCATATTCTCCCCAGTCTCCTCAGTTTATAGTTTAGCCCATATTCTCCCCATAGTCTCCTCAGTTTATAGTTCAGCCCATATTCTCCCCAGTCTCCTCAGTTTATAGTTCAGCCCATATTCTCCCCAGTCTCCTCAGTTTATAGTTCAGCCCATATTCTCCCCAGTCTCCTCAGTTTATAGTTCAGCCCATATTCTCCCCATAGTCTCCTCAGTTTATAGTTCAGCCCATATTCTCCCCAGTCTCCTCAGTTTATAGTTCAGCCCATATTCTCCCCATAGTCTCCTCAGTTTATAGTTCAGCCCATGTTCTCCCCATAGTCTCCTCAGTTTATAGTTCAGCTCATATTCTCCCCAGTCTCCTCAGTTTATAGTTCAGCCCATATTCTCCCAGTCTCCTCAGTTTATAGTTCAGCCCATATTCTCCCCATAGTCTCCTCAGTTTATAGTTCAGCCCATATTCTCCCCATAGTCTCCTCAGTTTATAGTTCAGCCCATATTCTCCCAGTCTCCTCAGTTTATAGTTCAGCCCATATTCTCCCCAGTCTCCTCAGTTTATAGTTCAGCCCATATTCTCCCCAGTCTCCTCAGTTTATAGTTCAGCCCATATTCTCCCCAGTCTCCTCAGTTTATAGTTCAGCCCATATTCTCCCCAGTCTCCTCAGTTTATAGTTCAGCCCATATTCTCCCCATAGTCTCCTCAGTTTATAGTTCAGCCCATATTCTCCCCATAGTCTCCTCAGTTTATAGTTCAGCCCATATTCTCCCCAGTCTCCTCAGTTTATAGTTCAGCCCATATTCTCCCCAGTCTCCTCAGTTTATAGTTCAGCCCATATTCTCCCCCGTCTCCTCAGTTTATAGTTCAGCCCATATTCTCCCCAGTCTCCTCAGTTTATAGTTCAGCCCATATTCTCCCCAGTCTCCTCAGTTTATAGTTCAGCCCATATTCTCCCCAGTCTCCTCAGTTTATAGTTCAGCCCATATTCTCCCCATAGTCTCCTCAGTTTATAGTTCAGCCCATATTCTCCCCAGTCTCCTCAGTTTATAGTTCAGCCCATATTCTCCCGTCTCCTCAGTTTATAGTTCAGCCCATATTCTCCCCAGTCTCCTCAGTTTATAGTTCAGCCCATATTCTCCCCAGTCTCCTCAGTTTATAGTTCAGCCCATATTCTCCCCAGTCTCCTCAGTTTATAGTTCAGCCCATATTCTCCCCATAGTCTCCTCAGTTTATAGTTCAGCCCATATTCTCCCCAGTCTCCTCAGTTTATAGTTCAGCCCATATTCTCCCCAGTCTCCTCAGTTTATAGTTCAGCCCATATTCTCCCCATAGTCTCCTCAGTTTATAGTTCAGCCCATATTCTCCCCAGTCTCCTCAGTTTATAGTTCAGCCCATATTCTCCCCATAGTCTCCTCAGTTTATAGTTCAGCCCATATTCTCCCCCGTCTCCTCAGTTTATAGTTCAGCCCATATTCTCCCCATAGTCTCCTCAGTTTATAGTTCAGCCCATATTCTCCCCATAGACTCCTCAGTTTATAGTTCAGCCCATATTCTCCCCATAGTCTCCTCAGTTTATAGTTCAGCCCATATTCTCCCCAGTCTCCTCAGTTTATAGTTCAGCCCATATCCTCCCCAGTCTCCTCAGTTTATAGTTCCTGATGATTCATGCTCCTTTCATGTCTCTTCCAGTCCATCTTATCCAGTCCATTATCCAAGACCTAACTCCTAATCTCATCCTAACCTCCATCCAAGTTGTCTCTCCATGTGTCTATGGTCGCGTTCCACTGCTTAGACGTTGCCAGATATTACAACGCCTGGATCAGCTAACCACATATGTTATAGCAATCTGTCCATCGATGACACAGTTGATGACGTGACATGCAACCATTGGTTGATGCATGCAACGTCTAAGCAGTGGAATGGGACCTTTGTGTTCGTTCCTGTGTTCAACTGTGAGTGTAATAAATATCCCTAAACCTGGATTCCTCATCTCCATCTACTCATTGCATTGCTCCATGGTGGCAGCAGAGCTCCTATAGAAAACCTCCTCATAACCCAGCCAGTCCTATAGAAAACCTCCTCATAACCCAGCCAGTCCTATAGAAAACCTCCTCATAAACCAGCCAGTCCTGTAGAAAACCTCCTCATAAACCAGCCAGTCCTATAGAAAACCTCCTCATAAACCAGCCAGTCCTATAGAAAGCCTCCTCGTAACCCAGCCAGTCCTATAGAAAACCTCCTCGTAACCCAGCCAGTCCTATAGAAAACCTACTCGTAACCCAGCCAGTCTTATAGAAAACCTCATAAACCAGCCAGTCCTATAGAAAACCTCCTCATAAACTAGCCAGTCCTATAGAAAACCTCCTCATAAACCAGCCAGTCCTATAGAAAACCTCCTCGTAACCCAGCCAGTCCTGTAGAAAACCTCCTCGTAACCCAGCCAGTCCTGTAGAAAACCTCCTCGTAAACCAGCCAGTCCTATTAGAAAACCTCCTCATAACCCAGCCAGTCCTGTAGAAAACCTCCTCGTAACCCGGCCAGTCCTATAAAAAACCTCCTCATAAACCAGCCAGTCCTATAGAAAACCTCCTCATAAACCAGCCAGTCCTGTAGAAAACCACCTCATAAACCAGACAGTCCTATAGAAAACCTCCTCATAACCCAGCCAGTCCTATAGAAAACCTCCTCATAACCCAGCCAGTCCTGTAGAAAACCTCATCATAAACCAACCAGTCCTATAGAAAACCTCATGAACCAACCAGTCCTATAGAAAACCTCCTCATATACCAGTCATATAGAAAACCTCCTCATAACCCAGCCAGTCCTGTAGAAAACCTCCTCATAAACCAGCCAGTCCTATAAAAAACCTCATAACCCAGCCAGTCCTGTAGAAAACCTCCTCATAACCCAGCCAGTCCTGTAGAAAACCTCCTCATAAACCAGCCAGTCCTTTAGAAAACCTCCTCATAAACCAGCCAGTCCTATAGAAAACCTCCTCATAAACTAGCCAGTCGCATAGAAAACCTCCTCGTAAACCAGCCAGTCCTATAGAAAGCCTCCTCGTAACCCAGCCAGTCCTATAGAAAACCTCCTCATAACCCAGCCAGTCCTATAGAAAACCTCCTCGTAACCCAGCCAGTCCTTTAGAAAACCTCATAAACCAGCCAGTCCTATAGAAAACCACCTCATGAACCAACGAGTCCTATAGAAAACCTCCTCGTAACCCAGCCAGTCCTTTAGAAAACCTCATAAACCAGCCAGTCCTATAGAAAACCACCTCATGAACCAACGAGTCCTATAGAAAACCTCCTCATAAACCAGTCATATAGAAAACCTCCTCATAACCCAGCCAATCCTATAGAAAACCTCATAAACCAGCCAGTTCTATAGAAAACCACCTCATAAACTAGCCAATCCTGTAGAAAACCTCCTCATAAACCAGCCAGTCCTGTAGAAAACCTCCTCATATACCAGCCAGTCCTATAAAAAAAACTCCTCATAACCCAGCCAGTCCTGTAGAAAACCTCCTCGTAACCCAGCCAGTCCTATAGAAAACCTCCTCATAAACCAGCCAGTCCTATAGAAAACATCCTCATAAACCAGCCAGTCCTATAGAAAACCTCATGAACCAGCCAGTCCTATAGAAAACCTCCTCATAAACCACTCATATAGAAAACCTCCTCATAACCCAGCCAGTCCTGTAAAAAACCACATCATAAACCAACCAGTCCTATAGAAAACCTCCTCATAAACCACGCATATAGAAAACCTCCTCATAACACAGCCAGTCCTGTAGAAAACCTCCTCATAACCCAGCCAGTCCTATAGAAAACCTCATCATAACCCAGCCAGTCCTGTAGAAAACCTCCTCATAACCCAGCCAGTCCTATAAAAAACCTCCTCATAACCCAGCCAGTCCTGTAGAAAACCTCCTCATAAACTAGCCAGTCCTATAGAAAACCTCCTCATAAACCAGCCAGTCCTTTAGAAAACCTCATAAACCAGCCAGTCCTATAGAAAACCTCCTCATAAACCAGCCAGTCTTATAGAAAACCTCCTCGTAAACCAGCCAGTCCTATAGAAAGCCTCCTCGTAACCCAGCCAGTCCTATAGAAAACCTCCTCGTAAACCAGCCAGTCCTATAGAAAACCTCCTCATAAACCAGCCAGTCCTATAGAAAACCTCCTAATAAACCAGCCAGTCCTATAGAAAACCTCCTCGTAAACCAGCCAGTCCTATAGAAAGCCTCCTCGTAACCCAGCCAGTCCTATAGAAAACCTCCTCGTAACCCAGCCAGTCCTATAGAAAACCTCCTCGTAACCCAGCCAGTCCTTTAGAAAACCTCATAAACCAGCCAGTCCTATAGAAAACCTCCTCATAAACCAGCCAGTCCTTTAGAAAACCTCCTCATAAACCAGCCAGTCCTATAGAAAACCTCCTCATAACCCAGCCAGTCCTGTTGAAAACCTCTTCATAACCCAGCCAGTCCTGTAGAAAACCTCCTCATAAACTAGCCAGTCCTATAGAAAACCTCATCATAAACCTGCCAGTCCTATAGGAAACCTCTTCATAAACTAGCCAGTCCTATAGAAAACCTCCTCATAAACCAGCCAGTCCTATAGAAAACCTCCTCATAAACCAACCAGTCCTATAGAAAACCTCATGAACCAGCCAGTCCTATAAAAAACCTCCTCATAAACCACTCATATAGAAAACCTCCTCATAACCCAGCCAGTCCTGTAGAAAACCTCATCATAAACCAACCAGTCCTATAGAAGACCTCATGAACCAGCCAGTCCTATAGAAAACCTCCTCATAAACCACTCATATAGAAAACCTCCTCATAACCTAGCCAGTCCTGTAGAAAACCTCCTCATAAACCAGCCAGTCCTATAGAAAACCTCATCATAACCCAGCCAGTCCTGTAGAAAACCTCCTCATAACCCAGCCAGTCCTATAAAAAACCTCCTCATAACCCAGCCAGTCCTATAAAAAACCTCCTCATAACCCAGCCAGTCCTTTAGAAAACCTCCTCATAAACTAGCCAGTCCTATAGAAAACCTCCTCATAAACCAGCCAGTCCTATAGAAAACCTCCTCGTAAACCAGCCAGTCCTATAGAAAGCCTCCTCGTAACCCAGCCAGTCCTATAGAAAACCTCCTCGTAACCCAGCCAGTCCTATAGAAAACCTCCTCGTAACCCAGCCAGTCCTATAGAAAACCTCATAAACCAGCCAGTCCTATAGAAAACCTCATCATAACCCAGCCAGTCCTGTAGAAAACCTCCTCATAAACTAGCCAGTCCTATAGAAAACCTCCTCATAAACCAGCCAGTCCTATAGAAAACCTCTTCATAAACTAGCCAGTCCTATAGAAAACCTCCTCATAAACCAGCCAGTCCTATAGAAAACCTCCTCATAAACCAACCAGTCCTATAGAAAACCTCATGAACCAGCCAGTCCTATAAAAAACCTCCTCATAAACCACTCATATAGAAAACCTCCTCATAACCCAGCCAGTCCTGTAGAAAACCTCATCATAAACCAACCAGTCCTATAGAAAACCTCATGAACCAGCCAGTCCTATAGAAAACCTCCTCATAAACCACTCATATAGAAAACCTCCTAATAACCCAGCCAGTCCTGTAGAAAACCTCCTCATAAACCAGCCAGTCCTATAGAAAACCTCATCATAACCCAGCCAGTCCTGTAGAAAACCTCCTCATAACCCAGCCAGTCCTGTAGAAAACCTTCTATAAATAACCTCCTCATAACCCAGCCAGTCCTGTAGAAAACCTCCTCATAAACTAGCCAGTCCTATAGAAAACCTCCTCATGAACCAGCCAGTCCTATAGAAAACCTCCTCATAAACCAGTCATATAGAAAACCTCCTCATAACCCAGCCAGTCCTGTAGAAAACCTCCTCATAACCCAGCCAGTCCTATAAAAAACCTCCTCATAACCCAGCCAGTCCTATAGAAAACCTCCTCGTAACCCAGCCAGTCCTATAGAAAACCTCATAAACCAGCCAGTTCTATAGAAAACCACCTCATAAACTAGCCAATCCTGTAGAAAACCTCCTCATAAACCAGCCAGTCCTGTAGAAAACCTTCTCATATACCAGCCAGTCCTATAAAAAACCTCCTCATAACCCAGCCAGTCCTTTAGAAAACCTCCTCATAAACTAGCCAGTCCTATAGAAAACCTCCTCATAAACCAGCCAGTCCTATAGAAAACCTCCTCATAAACCAGCCAGTCCTATAGAAAACCTCCTCGTAAACCAGCCAGTCCTATAGAAAGCCTCCTCGTAACCCAGCCAGTCCTATAGAAAACCTCCTCGTAACCCAGCCAGTCCTATAGAAAACCTCCTCGTAACCCAGCCAGTCCTATAGAAAACCTCATAAACCAGCCAGTCCTATAGAAAACCTCATCATAACCCAGCCAGTCCTGTAGAAAACCTCCTCATAAACTAGCCAGTCCTATAGAAAACCTCCTCATAAACCAGCCAGTCCTATAGAAAACCTCTTCATAAACTAGCCAGTCCTATAGAAAACCTCCTCATAAACCAGCCAGTCCTATAGAAAACCTCCTCATAAACCAGCCAGTCCTGTAGAAAACCTCCTCATAAACCAACCAGTCCTATAGAAAACCTCATGAACCAGCCAGTCCTATAAAAAACCTCCTCATAAACCACTCATATAGAAAACCTCCTCATAACCCAGCCAGTCCTGTAGAAAACCTCATCATAAACCAACCAGTCCTATAGAAAACCTCATGAACCAGCCAGTCCTATAGAAAACCTCCTCATAAACCACTCATATAGAAAACCTCCTAATAACCCAGCCAGTCCTGTAGAAAACCTCCTCATAAACCAGCCAGTCCTATAGAAAACCTCATCATAACTCAGCCAGTCCTGTAGAAAACCTCCTCATAACCCAGCCAGTCCTGTAGAAAACCTCCTATAAATAACCTCCTCATAACCCAGCCAGTCCTGTAGAAAACCTCCTCATAAACTAGCCAGTCCTATAGAAAACCTCCTCATGAACCAGCCAGTCCTATAGAAAACCTCCTCATAAACCAGTCATATAGAAAACCTCCTCATATCCCAACCAGTCCTGTAGAAAACCTCCTCATAACCCAGCCAGTCCTATAAAAAACCTCCTCATAACCCAGCCAGTCCTATAGAAAACCTCCTCGTAACCCAGCCAGTCCTATAGAAAACCTCATAAACCAGCCAGTTCTATAGAAAACCACCTCATAAACTAGCCAATCCTGTAGAAAACCTCCTCATAAACCAGCCAGTCCTGTAGAAAACCTTCTCATATACCAGCCAGTCCTATAAAAAAACTCCTCCTAACCCAGCCAGTCCTGTAGAAAACCTCCTCGTAAACCAGCCAGTCCTATAGAAAACCTCCTCATAAACCAGCCAGTCCTATAGAAAACCTCCTCATAAACCAGCCAGTCCTGTAGAAAAACACCTCATAAACCAGACAGTCCTATAGAAAACCTCATCATAAACCAACCAGTCCTATAGAAAACCTCATGAACCAGCCAGTCCTATAGAAAACCTCCTCATAAACCACTCATATAGAAAACCTCCTCATAACCCAGCCAGTCCTGTAGAAAACCACATCATAAACCAACCAGTCCTATAGAAAACCTCCTCATAAACCACTCATATATAAAACCTCCTCATAACACAGCCAGTCCTG
Organism: Coregonus lavaretus; assembly: GCF_964263955.1. NCBI lineage: Eukaryota > Metazoa > Chordata > Actinopteri > Salmoniformes > Salmonidae > Coregonus > Coregonus lavaretus. Next base: position 34,645 of record NW_028157289.1, read on the forward strand.
TAGAAAACCTCCTCATAACCCATCCAGTCCTATAGAAAACCTCATCATAACCCAGCCAGTCCTGTAGAAAACCTCCTCATAACCCAGCCAGTCCTATAAAAAACCTCCTCATAACCCAGCCAGTCTTGTAGAAAACCTCCTCATAAACTAGCCAGTCCTATAGAAAACCTCCTCATAAACCAGCCAGTCCTATAGAAAACCTCTTCATAAACTAGCCAGTCCTATAGAAAACATCCTCATAAACCAGCCAGTCCTATAGAAAACCTCCTCATAAACCAGCCAGTCCTGTAGAAAACCTCCTCATAAACCAACCAGTCCTATAGAAAACCTCATGAACCAGCCAGTCCTATAGAAAACCTCCTCATAAACCACTCATATAGAAAACCTCCTCATAACCCAGCCAGTCCTGTAGAAAACCTCATCATAAACCAACCAGTCCTATAGAAAACCTCATGAACCAGCCAGTCCTATAGAAAACCTCCTCATAAACCACTCATATAGAAAACCTCCTCATAACCCAGCCAGTCCTGTAGAAAACCTCATCATAAACCAACCAGTCCTATAGAAAACATCATGAACCAGCCAGTCCTATAGAAAACCTCCTCATAAACCACTCATATAGAAAATCTCCTCATAACCTAGCCAGTCCTGTAGAAAACCTCCTCATAAACCAGCCAGTCCTATAGAAAACCTCATCATAACCCAGCCAGTCCTGTAGAAAACCTCCTCATAACCCAGCCAGTCCTATAAAAATCCTCCTCATAACCCAGCCAGTCCTTTAGAAAACCTCCTCATAAACCTGCCAGTCCTATAGAAAACCTCCTCATAAACCAGCCAGTCCTATAGAAAACCTCCTCATAAACCAGCCAGTCCTGTAGAAAACCTCCTCATAAACCAGCCAGTCCTGTAGAAAACCTCCTCATAAACCAACCAGTCCTATAGAAAACCTCCTCATAAACCAGCCAGTCCTGTAGAAAACCTCCTCATAAACCAACCAGTCCTATAGAAAACCTCATGAACCAGCCAGTCCTATAAAAAACCTCCTCATAAACCACTCATATAGAAAACCTCCTCATAACCCAGCCAGTCCTGTAGAAAACCTCATCATAAACCAACCAGTCCTATAGAAAACCTCATGAACCAGCCAGTCCTATAGAAAACCTCCTCATAAACCACTCATATAGAAAACCTCCTAATAACCCAGCCAGTCCTGTAGAAAACCTCCTCATAAACCAGCCAGTCCTATAGAAAACCTCATCATAACCCAGCCAGTCCTGTAGAAAACCTCCTCATAACCCAGCCAGTCCTATAAATAACCTCCTCATAACCCAGCCAGTCCTGTAGAAAACCTCCTCATAAACTAGCCAGTCCTATAGAAAACCTCCTCATGAACCAGCCAGTCCTATAGAAAACCTCCTCATAAACCAGTCATATAGAAAACCTCCTCATAACCCAGCCAGTCCTGTAGAAAACCTCCTCATAACCCAGCCAGTCCTATAAAAAACCTCCTCATAACCCAGCCAGTCCTATAGAAAACCTCCTCGTAACCCAGCCAGTCCTATAGAAAACCTCATAAACCAACCAGTTCTATAGAAAACTACCTCATAAACTAGCCAATCCTGTAGAAAACCTCCTCATAAACCAGCCAGTCCTGTAGAAAAACACCTCATAAACCAGCCAGTCCTGTAGAAAACCTCATCATAAACCAACCAGTCCTATAGAAAACCTCATGAACCAGCCAGTCCTATAGAAAACCTCCTCATAAACCACTCATATAGAAAACTTCCTCATAACCCAGCCAGTCCTGTAGAAAACCACATCATAAACCAACCAGTCCTATAGAAAACCTCCTCATAAACCACTCATATAGAAAACCTCCTCATAACACAGCCAGTCCTGTAGAAAACCTCCTCATAACCCAGCCAGTCCTATAGAAAACCTCATCATAACCCAGCCAGTCCTGTAGAAAACCTCCTCATAACCCAGCCAGTCCTATAAAAAACCTCCTCATAACCCAGCCAGTCCTTTAGAAAACCTCCTCATGAACTAGCCAGTCATATAGAAAACCTCCTCATAAACCAGCCAGTCCTATAGAGAACCTCCTCATAAACCAGCCAGTCCTTTAGAAAACCTCATAAACCAGCCAGTCCTATAGAAAACCTCCTCATAAACCAGCCAGTCCTATAGAAAACGTCCTCGTAAACCAGCCAGTCCTATAGAAAGCCTCCTCGTAACCCAGCCAGTCCTATAGAAAACCTCCTCGTAAACCAGCCAGTCCTATAGAAAACCTCCTAATAAACCAGCCAGTCCTATAGAAAACCTCCTCGTAAACCAGCCAGTCCTATAGAAAGCCTCCTCGTAACCCAGCCAGTCCTATAGAAAACCTCCTCGTAACCCAGCCAGTCCTTTAGAAAACCTCATAAACCAGCCAGTCCTATAGAAAACCTCCTCATAAACCAGCCAGTCCTTTAGAAAACCTCCTCATAAACCAGCCAGTCCTATAGAAAACCTCCTCATAACCCAGCCAGTCCTGTTGAAAACCTCTTCATAACCCAGCCAGTCCTGTAGAAAACCTCCTCATAAACTAGCCAGTCCTATAGAAAACCTCCTCATAAACCAGCCAGTCCTATAGAAAACCTCTTCATAAACTAGCCAGTCCTATAGAAAACCTCTTCATAAACTAGCCAGTCCTATAGAAAACCTCCTCATAAACCAGCCAGTCCTATAGAAAACCTCCTCATAAACCAGCCAGTCCTGTAGAAAACCTCCTCATAAACCAACCAGTCCTATAGAAAACCTCATGAACCAGCCAGTCCTATAGAAAACCTCCTCATAAACCACTCATATAGAAAACCTCCTCATAACCCAGCCAGTCCTGTAGAAAACCTCATCATAAACCAACCAGTCCTATAGAAAACCTCATGAACCAGCCAGTCCTATAGAAAACCTCCTCATAAACCACTCATATAGAAAACCTCCTCATAACCTAGCCAGTCCTGTAGAAAACCTCCTCATAAACCAGCTAGTCCTATAGAAAACCTCATCAAAACCCAGCCAGTCCTGTAGAAAACCTCCTCATAACCCAGCCAGTCCTATAAAAAACCTCCTCATAACCCAGCCAGTCCTTTAGAAAACCTCCTCATAAACTAGCCAGTCCTATAGAAAACCTCCTCATAAACCAGCCAGTCCTATAGAAAACCTCCTCATAAACCAGCCAGTCCTATAGAAAACCTCCTCGTAAACCAGCCAGTCCTATAGAAAGCCTCCTCGTAACCCAGCCAGTCCTATAGAAAGCCTCCTCGTAACCCAGCCAGTCCTATAGAAAACCTCCTCGTAACCCAGCCAGTCCTATAGAAACCTCCTCGTAACCCAGCCAGTCCTATAGAAAACCTCATAAACCAGCCAGTCCTATAGAAAACCTCATCATAACCCAGCCAGTCCTGTAGAAAACCTCCTCATAAACTAGCCAGTCCTATAGAAAACCTCCTCATAAACCAGCCAGTCCTATAGAAAACCTCTTCATAAACTAGCCAGTCCTATAGAAAACCTCCTCATAAACCAGCCAGTCCTATAGAAAACCTCCTCATAAACCAGCCAGTCCTGTAGAAAACATCCTCATAAACCAACCAGTCCTATAGAAAACCTCATGAACCAGCCAGTCCTATAAAAAACCTCCTCATAAACCACTCATATAGAAAACCTCCTCATAACCCAGCCAGTCCTGTAGAAAACCTCATCATAAACCAACCAGTCCTATAGAAAACCTCATGAACCAGCCAGTCCAATAGAAAACCTCCTCATAAACCAACCAGTCTTATAAAAAAACCTCCTCATAACCCAGCCAGTCCTATAGAAAAACTCCTCATAAACCAGCCAGTCCTATAGAAAACCTCCTCGTAACCCAGCCAGTCCTATAGAAAACCTCTTCATAAACTAGCCAGTCCTATAGAAAACCTCCTCATAAACCAGCCAGTCCTATAGAAAACCTCCTCATAAACCAGCCAGTCCTGTAGAAAACCTCCTCATAAACCAACCAGTCCTATAGAAAACCTCATGAACCAGCCAGTCCTATAAAAAACCTCCTCATAAACCACTCATATAGAAAACCTCCTCATAACCCAGCCAGTCCTGTAGAAAACCTCATCATAAACCAACCAGTCCTATAGAAAACCTCATGAACCAGCCAGTCCAATAGAAAACCTCCTCATAAACCAACCAGTCTTATAAAAAAACCTCCTCATAACCCAGCCAGTCCTGTAGAAAACCTCCTCATAAACCAGCCAGTCCTATAGAAAACCTCCTCATAAACCAACCAGTCCTATAGAAAACCTCCTCATAAACCAGCCAGTCCTATAGAAAACATCCTCATAAACCAGCCAGTCCTATAGAAAACCTCCTCATAAACCAGCCAGTCCTATAGAAAACCTCCTCATCCAGTCCTTCCTTGGCCTAGTAGCCATGTGTTGATTTGGCTAATGGTGCCAGCTGGTGGTTGTATATATGGTACCAACTGGTGGTTGTATATATGGTGCCAACTGGTGGTTGTAAATGTGGTGCCAACTGGTGGTTGTATATATGGTACCAACTGGTGGTTGTATATATGGTGCCAGCTGGTGGTTGTAAATGTGGTGCCAACTGGTGGTTGTATATATGGTACCAACTGGTGGTTGTATATATGGTGCCAACTGGTGGTTGTAAATGTGGTGCCAACTGGTGGTTGTATATGTGGTGCCAACTGGTGGTTGTGAATATGGTGCCAACTGGTGGTTGTATATATGGTGCCAGCTGGTGGTTGTATATATGGTGCCAGTTGGTGGTTGTATATATGGTACCAACTGGTGGTTGTATATATGGTGCCAACTGGTGGTTGTAAATGTGGTGCCAACTGGTGGTTGTATATGTGGTGCCAACTGGTGGTTGTGAATATGGTGCCAACTGGTGGTTGTATATATGATGCCAGCTGGTGGTTGTATATATGATGCCAGCTGGTGGTTGTATATATGGTGCCAACTGGTGGTTGTATATGTGGTGCCAACTGGTGGTTGTATATATGGTGCCAACTGGTGGTTGTATATATGATGCCAACTGGTGGTTGTATATATGGTGCCAACTGGTGGTTGTATATATGGTGCCAACTGGTGGTTGTATATATGGTGCCAACTGGTGGTTGTATATATGGTGCCAGCTGGTGGCTGTATATATGGTGCCAACTGGTGGCTGTATATATGGTGCCAACTGGTGGTTGTATATATGGTGCCAACTGGTGGTTGTATATATGGTGCCAACTGGTGGTTGTATATATGGTACCAACTGGTGGTTGTATATATGGTGCCAACTGGTGGCTGTATATATGGTACCAACTGGTGGTTGTATATATGGTGCCAACTGGTGGTTGTAAATGTGGTGCCAACTGGTGGTTGTATATATGGTACCAACTGGTGGTTGTATATATGGTGCCAGCTGGTGGCTGTATATATGGTGCCAGCTGGTGGCTGTATATATGGTGCCAACTGGTGGCTGTATATATGGTGCCAACTGGTGGTTGTATATATGGTGCCAACTGGTGGTTGTATATATGGTGCCAACTGGTGGTTGTATATATGGTACCAACTGGTGGTTGTATATATGGTGCCAACTGGTGGCTGTATATATGGTACCAAATGGTGGTTGTATATATGGTGCCAACTGGTGGTTGTAAATGTGGTGCCAACTGGTGGTTGTATATATGGTACCAACTGGTGGTTGTATATATGGTGCCAGCTGGTGGTTGTAAATGTGGTGCCAACTGGTGGTTGTATATATGGTACCAACTGGTGGTTGTATATATGGTGCCAACTGGTGGCTGTATATATGGTGCCAACTGGTGGCTGTATATATGGTACCAACTGGTGGTTGTATATATGGTGCCAACTGGTGGTTGTAAATGTGGTGCCAACTGGTGGTTGTATATATGGTACCAACTGGTGGTTGTATATATGGTGCCAGCTGGTGGTTGTATATATGGTACCAACTGGTGGTTGTATATATGGTGCCAGCTGGTGGTTGTATATATGGTACCAACTGGTGGTTGTAAATGTGGTGCCAACTGGTGGTTGTAAATGTGGTGCCAACTGGTGGTTGTATATGTGGTGCCAACTGGTGGTTGTGAATATGGTGCCAACTGGTGGTTGTATATATGATGCCAGCTGGTGGTTGTATATATGATGCCAGCTGGTGGTTGTATATATGGTGCCAACTGGTGGTTGTATATGTGGTGCCAACTGGTGGTTGTATATATGGTGCCAACTGGTGGTTGTATATATGGTGCCAACTGGTGGTTGTATATATGGTGCCAACTGGTGGTTGTATATATGGTGCCAACTGGTGGTTGTATATGTGGTGCCAACTGGTGGTTGTATATATGGTGCCAGCTGGTGGTTGTATATATGGTGCCAACTGGTGGTTGTATATATGGTGCCAACTGGTGGTTGTATATGTGGTGCCAACTGGTGGTTGTATATATGGTGCCAGCTGGTAGTTGTATATATGGTGCCAACTGATGGTTGTGAATATGGTGCCAGCTGGTGGTTGTATATGTGGTGCCAACTGGTGGTTGTATATATGGTACCAACTGGTGGTTGTATATATGGTGCCAACTGGTGGTTGTATATATGGTGCCAGCTGGTAGTTGTATATATGGTGCCAACTGATGGTTGTGAATATGGTGCCAGCTGGTGGTTGTATATGTGGTGCCAACTGGTGGTTGTATATATGGTACCAACTGGTGGTTGTATATATGGTGCCAGCTGGTGGTTGTATATGTGGTGCCAACTGGTGGTTGTATATATGGTACCAACTGGTGGTTGTATATATGGTGCCAACTGGTGGTTGTATATATGGTGCCAGCTGGTAGTTGTATATATGGTGCCAACTGATGGTTGTGAATATGGTGCCAGCTGGTGGTTGTATATGTGGTGCCAACTGGTGGTTGTATATATGGTACCAACTGGTGGTTGTATATATGGTGCCAGCTGGTGGTTGTATATATGGTGCCAGCTGGTAGTTGTATATATGGTGCCAACTGATGGTTGTGAATATGGTGCCAGCTGGTGGTTGTATATGTGGTGCCAACTGGTGGTTGTATATATGGTACCAACTGGTGGTTGTATATATGGTGCCAACTGGTGGTTGTATATATGGTGCCAACTGGTGGCTGTATATATGGTGTCAACTGGTGGTTGTGAATATGGTGCCAGCTGGTGGTTGTATATATGGTGCCAACTGGTGGTTGTATATATGGTGCCAACTGGTGGTTGTATATATGGTGCCAACTGGTGGCTGTATATATGGTGTCAACTGGTGGTTGTGAATATGGTGCCTATTTCCTTAACAATACTAACCGGTGACATACAGTAGAATATTATAGTAGAAATCCATATGACATATAACACCTCTGTTTTACCTATAGGTACCTTTCAGTATTGTGACAGCTGTTAATTCAGGATGAAGCTGAGCTCTAACCCTTGACAGGTGAATATTCACTAACTACAGGTGATGATTCAGGTGTGAGGTGATTCACCAGCCCCCATGGTGCTGCCATGTCCTTTTGATTCATTCACCAGCCCACTGGATAATGTAGATGGAGGGTATTGTATGACTGTATGATAATGGAGGGTATTGTACTGTATGGCACCTAATCCCGATGTACTGCATCTGTAGATAAAAACCAAAGGGCTCTGGTTAACAGTAGTGCAGTATTTAGGGGATAGGGTGCTCTGGTTAACAGTAGGGCAGTATTTAGGGGATAGGGGGCTCTGGTTAACAGTAGGGCATTATTTAGGGGATAGGGGGCTCTGGTTAACAGTAGGGCAGTATTTAGGGGATAGGGCGCTCTGGTTAACAGTAGTGCAGTATTTAGGGGATAGGGGGCTCTGGTTAACAGTAGGGCAGTATTTAGGGGATAGGGGGCTCTGGTTAACAGTAGGGCATTATTTAGGGGATAGTGGGCTCTGGTTAACAGTAGGGCAGTATTTAGGGGATAGGGCGCTCTGGTTAACAGTAGGGCAGTATTTAGGGGATAGGGCGCTCTGGTTAACAGTAGTGCAGTATTTAGGGGATAGGGGGCTCTGGTTAACAGTAGGGCAGTATTTAGGGGATAGGGAGCTCTGGTTAACAGTAGGGCATTATTTAGGGGATAGGGCGCTCTGGTTAACAGTAGGGCAGTATTTAGAGGATAGGGCGCTCTGGTTAACAGTAGTGCAGTATTTAGAGGATAGGGGGCTCTGGTTAACAGTAGTGCAGTATTTAGAGGATAGGGTTCCATTTGGGACCCAGATTCAGATACAGGAGCAGCCTTAGTGTAGAGGAGGTGGGGTGTGAATCCAGATACAGGAGCAGCTGCTAGTGTAGAGGAGGTGGGGTGTGAATCCAGATACAGGAGCAGCTGTTAGTGTAGAGGAGGTGGGGTGTGAATCCAGATACAGGAGCAGCCTTAGTGTAGAGGAGGTGGGGTGTGAATCCAGATACAGGAGCAGCTGCTAGTGTAGAGGAGGTGGGGTGTGAATCCAGATACAGGAGCAGCTGTTAGTGTAGAGGAGGTGGGGTGTGAATCCAGATACAGGAGCAGCCTTAGTGTAGAGGAGGTGGGGTGTGAATCCAGATACAGGAGCAGCCTTAGTGTAGAGGAGGTGGGGTGTGAATCCAGATACAGGAGCAGCCTTAGTGTAGAGGAGGTGGGGTGTGAATCCAGATACTGGAGCAGCTGCTAGTGTAGAGGAGGTGGGGTGTGAATCCAGATACAGGAGCAGCCTTAGTGTAGAGGAGGTGGGGTGTGAATCCAGATACAGGAGCAGCCTTAGTGTAGAGGAGGTGGGGTGTGAATCCAGATACAGGAGCAGCCTTAGTGTAGAGGAGGTGGGGTGTGAATCCAGATACAGGAGCAGCTGCTAGTGTAGAGGAGGTGGGGTGTGAATCCAGATACAGGAGCAGCCTTAGTGTAGAGGAGGTGGGGTGTGAATCCAGATACAGGAGCAGCCTTAGTGTAGAGGAGGTGGGGTGTGAATCCAGATACTGGAGCAGCTGCTAGTGTAGAGGAGGTGGGGTGTGAATCCAGATACAGGAGCAGCCTTAGGGTAGAGGAGGTGGGGTGTGAATCCAGATACAGGAGCAGCCTTAGTGTAGAGGAGGTGGGGTGTGAATCCAGATACAGGAGCAGCCTTAGTGTAGAGGAGGTGGGGTGTGAATCCAGATACAGGAGCAGCCTTAGTGTAGAGGAGGTGGGGTGTGAATCCAGATACAGGAGCAGCCTTAGTGTAGAGGAGGTGGGGTGTGAATCCAGATACAGGAGCAGCCTTAGTGTAGAGGAGGTGGGGTGTGAATCCAGATACAGGAGCAGCCTTAGTGTAGAGGAGGTGGGGTGTGAATCCAGATACTGGAGCAGCTGCTAGTGTAGAGGAGGTGGGGTGTGAATCCAGATACAGGAGCAGCCTTAGTGTAGAGGAGGTGGGGTGTGAATCCAGATACAGGAGCAGCCTTAGTGTAGAGGAGGTGGGGTGTGAATCCAGATACAGGAGCAGCCTTAGTGTAGAGGAGGTGGGGTGTGAATCCAGATACAGGAGCAGCCTTAGTGTAGAGGAGGTGGGGTGTGAATCCAGATACTGGAGCAGCTGCTAGTGTAGAGGAGGTGGGGTGTGAATCCAGATACAGGAGCAGCCTTAGTGTAGAGGAGGTGGGGTGTGAATCCAGATACAGGAGCAGCCTTAGTGTAGAGGAGGTGGGGTGTGAATCCAGATACAGGAGCAGCTGCTAGTGTAGAGGAGGTGGGGTGTGAATCCAGATACAGGAGCAGCTGCTAGTGTAGAGGAGGTGGGGTGTGAATCCAGATACAGGAGCAGCCTTAGTGTAGAGGAGGTGGGGTGTGAATCCAGATACAGGAGCAGCTGCTAGTGTAGAGGAGGTGGGGTGTGAATCCAGATACAGGAGCAGCCTTAGTGTAGAGGAGGTGGGGTGTGAATCCAGATACAGGAGCAGCTGCTAGTGTAGAGGAGGTGGGGTGTGAATCCAGATACAGGAGCAGCTGCTAGTGTAGAGGAGGTGGGGTGTGAATCCAGATACAGGAGCAGCCTTAGTGTAGAGGAAGTGGGGTGTGAATCCAGATACAGGAGCAGCCTTAGTGTAGAGGAGGTGTGGTGTGAATCCAGATACAGGAGCAGCCTTAGTGTAGAGGAGGTGGGGTGTGAATCCAGATACAGGAGCAGCCTTAGTGTAGAGGAGGTGGGGTGTGAATCCAGATACAGGAGCAGCCTTAGTGTAGAGGAGGTGGGGTGTGAATCCAGATACAGGAGCAGCTGTTAGTGTAGAGGAGGTGGGGTGTGAATCCAGATACAGGAGCAGCCTTAGTGTAGAGGAGGTGGGGTGTGAATCCAGATACAGGAGCAGCTGCTAGTGTAGAGGAGGTGGGGTGTGAATCCAGATACAGGAGCAGCCTTAGTGTAGAGGAGGTGGGGTGTGAATCCAGATACAGGAGCAGCCTTAGTGTAGAGGAGGTGGGGTGTGAATCCAGATACTGGAGCAGCTGCTAGTGTAGAGGAGGTGGGGTGTGAATCCAGATACAGGAGCAGCCTTAGTGTAGAGGAGGTGGGGTGTGAATCCAGATACAGGAGCAGCCTTAGTGTAGAGGAGGTGGGGTGTGAATCCAGATACAGGAGCAGCTGCTAGTGTAGAGGAGGTGGGGTGTGAATCCAGATACAGGAGCAGCCTTAGTGTAGAGGAGGTGGGGTGTGAATCCAGATACAGGAGCAGCTGTTAGTGTAGAGGAGGTGGGGTGTGAATCCAGATACAGGAGCAGCCTTAGTGTAGAGGAGGTGGGGTGTGAATCCAGATACAGGAGCAGCTGCTAGTGTAGAGGAGGTGGGGTGTGAATCCAGATACAGGAGCAGCCTTAGTGTAGAGGAGGTGGGGTGTGAATCCAGATACAGGAGCAGCTGCTAGTGTAGAGGAGGTGGGGTGTGAATCCAGATACAGGAGCAGCTGCTAGTGTAGAGGAGGTGGGGTGTGAATCCAGATACAGGAGCAGCTGCTAGTGTAGAGGAGGTGGGGTGTGAATCCAGATACAGGAGCAGCTGCTAGTGTAGAGGAGGTGGGGTGTGAATCCAGATACAGGAGCAGCCTTAGTGTAGAGGAGGTGGGGTGTGAATCCAGATACAGGAGCAGCCTTAGTGTAGAGGAGGTGGGGTGTGAATCCAGATACAGGAGCAGCTGCTAGTGTAGAGGAGGTGGGGTGTGAATCCAGATACAGGAGCAGCCTTAGTGTAGAGGAGGTGGGGTGTGAATCCAGATACAGGAGCAGCTGCTAGTGTAGAGGAGGTGGGGTGTGAATCCAGATACAGGAGCAGCTGCTAGTGTAGAGGAGGTGGGGTGTGAATCCAGATACAGGAGCAGCTGCTAGTGTAGAGGAGGTGGGGTGTGAATCCAGATACAGGAGCAGCTGCTAGTGTAGAGGAGGTGGGGTGTGAATCCAGATACAGGAGCAGCTGCTAGTGTAGAGGAGGTGGGGTGTGAATCCAGATACAGGAGCAGCCTTAGTGTAGAGGAGGTGGGGTGTGAATCCAGATACAGGAGCAGCTGCTAGTGTAGAGGAGGTGGGGTGTGAATCCAGATACAGGAGCAGCCTTAGTGTAGAGGAGGTGGGGTGTGAATCCAGATACAGGAGCAGCCTTAGTGTAGAGGAGGTGGGGTGTGAATCCAGATACAGGAGCAGCTGCTAGTGTAGAGGAGGTGGGGTGTGAATCCAGATACAGGAGCAGCCTTAGTGTAGAGGAGGTGGGGTGTGAATCCAGATACAGGAGCAGCCTTAGTGTAGAGGAGGTGGGGTGTGAATCCAGATACAGGAGCAGCCTTAGTGTAGAGGAGGTGGGGTGTGAATCCAGATACAGGAGCAGCTGCTAGTGTAGAGGAGGTGGGGTGTGAATCCAGATACAGGAGCAGCCTTAGTGTAGAGGAGGTGGGGTGTGAATCCAGATACAGGAGCAGCTGCTAGTGTAGAGGAGGTGGGGTGTGAATCCAGATACAGGAGCAGCCTTAGTGTAGAGGAGGTGGGGTGTGAATCCAGATACAGGAGCAGCCTTAGTGTAGAGGAGGTGGGGTGTGAATCCAGATACAGGAGCAGCCTTAGTGTAGAGGAGGTGGGGTGTGAATCCAGATACAGGAGCAGCTGCTAGTGTAGAGGAGGTGGGGTGTGAATCCAGATACAGGAGCAGCCTTAGTGTAGAGGAGGTGGGGTGTGAATCCAGATACAGGAGCAGCTGCTAGTGTAGAGGAGGTGGGGTGTGAATCCAGATACAGGAGCAGCCTTAGTGTAGAGGAGGTGGGGTGTGAATCCAGATACAGGAGCAGCCTTAGTGTAGAGGAGGTGGGGTGTGAATCCAGATACAGGAGCAGCCTTAGTGTAGAGGAGGTGGGGTGTGAATCCAGATACAGGAGCAGCCTTAGTGTAGAGGAGGTGGGGTGTGAATCCAGATACAGGAGCAGCCTTAGTGTAGAGGAGGTGGGGTGTGAATCCAGATACAGGAGCAGCCTTAGTGTAGAGGAGGTGGGGTGTGAATCCAGATACAGGAGCAGCCTTAGTGTAGAGGAGGTGGGGTGTGAATCCAGATACAGGAGCAGCTGCTAGTGTAGAGGAGGTGGGGTGTGAATCCAGATACAGGAGCAGCCTTAGTGTAGAGGAGGTGGGGTGTGAATCCAGATACAGGAGCAGCCTTAGTGTAGAGGAGGTGGGGTGTGAATCCAGATACTGGAGCAGCTGCTAGTGTAGAGGAGGTGGGGTGTGAATCCAGATACAGGAGCAGCCTTAGTGTAGAGGAGGTGGGGTGTGAATCCAGATACAGGAGCAGCCTTAGTGTAGAGGAGGTGGGGTGTGAATCCAGATACAGGAGCAGCCTTAGTGTAGAGGAGGTGGGGTGTGAATCCAGATACAGGAGCAGCTGCTAGTGTAGAGGAGGTGGGGTGTGAATCCAGATACAGGAGCAGCCTTAGTGTAGAGGAGGTGGGGTGTGAATCCAGATACAGGAGCAGCCTTAGTGTAGAGGAGGTGGGGTGTGAATCCAGATACAGGAGCAGCTGCTAGTGTAGAGGAGGTGGGGTGTGAATCCAGATACAGGAGCAGCCTTAGTGTAGAGGAGGTGGGGTGTGAATCCAGATACAGGAGCAGCTGCTAGTGTAGAGGAGGTGGGGTGTGAATCCAGATACAGAAGCAGCCTTAGTGTAGAGGAGGTGGGGTGTGAATCCAGATACAGGAGCAGCTGCTAGTGTAGAGGAGGTGGGGTGTGAATCCAGATACAGGAGCAGCTGCTAGTGTAGAGGAGGTGGGGTGTGAATCCAGATACAGGAGCAGCCTTAGTGTAGAGGAGGTGGGGTGTGAATCCAGATACAGGAGCAGCTGCTAGTGTAGAGGAGGTGGGGTGTGAATCCAGATACAGGAGCAGCTGCTAGTGTAGAGGAGGTGGGGTGTGAATCCAGATACAGGAGCAGCTGCTAGTGTAGAGGAGGTGGGGTGTGAATCCAGATACAGGAGCAGCCTTAGTGTAGAGGAGGTGGGGTGTGAATCCAGATACAGGAGCAGCCTTAGTGTAGAGGAGGTGGGGTGTGAATCCAGATACAGGAGCAGCTGCTAGTGTAGAGGAGGTGGGGTGTGAATCCAGATACAGGAGCAGCCTTAGTGTAGAGGAGGTGGGGTGTGAATCCAGATACAGGAGCAGCTGCTAGTGTAGAGGAAGTGGGGTGTGAATCCAGATACAGGAGCAGCCTTAGTGTAGAGGAGGTGGGGTGTGAATCCAGATACAGGAGCAGCTGCTAGTGTAGAGGAGGTGGGGTGTGAATCCAGATACAGGAGCAGCCTTAGTGTAGAGGAGGTGGGGTGTGAATCCAGATACAGGAGCAGCCTTAGTGTAGAGGAGGTGGGGTGTGAATCCAGATACAGGAGCAGCTGTTAGTGTAGAGGAGGTGGGGTGTGAATCCAGATACAGGAGCAGCCTTAGTGTAGAGGAGGTGGGGTGTGAATCCAGATACAGGAGCAGCCTTAGTGTAGAGGAGGTGGGGTGTGAATCCAGATACAGGAGCAGCCTTAGTGTAGAGGAGGTGGGGTGTGAATCCAGATACAGGAGCAGCCTTAGTGTAGAGGAGGTGGGGTGTGAATCCAGATACAGGAGCAGCCTTAGTGTAGAGGAGGTGGGGTGTGAATCCAGATACAGGAGCAGCCTTAGTGTAGAGGAGGTGGGGTGTGAATCCAGATACAGGAGCAGCTGCTAGTGTAGAGGAGGTGGGGTGTGAATCCAGATACAGGAGCAGCTGCTAGTGTAGAGGAGGTGGGGTGTGAATCCAGATACAGGAGCAGCCTTAGTGTAGAGGAGGTGGGGTGTGAATCCAGATACAGGAGCAGCCTTAGTGTAGAGGAGGTGGGGTGTGAATCCAGATACAGGAGCAGCCTTAGTGTAGAGGAGGTGGGGTGTGAATCCAGATACAGGAGCAGCCTTAGTGTAGAGGAGGTGGGGTGTGAATCCAGATACTGGAGCAGCTGCTAGTGTAGAGGAGGTGGGGTGTGAATCCAGATACAGGAGCAGCCTTAGTGTAGAGGAGGTGGGGTGTGAATCCAGATACAGGAGCAGCCTTAGTGTAGATGAGGTGGGGTGTGAATCCAGATACAGGAGCAGCTGCTAGTGTAGAGGAGGTGGGGTGTGAATACAGATACAGGAGCAGCCTTAGTGTAGAGGAGGTGGGGTGTGAATCCAGATACAGGAGTAGCTGCTAGTGTAGAGGAGGTGGGGTGTGAATCCAGATACAGGAGCAGCTGCTAGTGTAGAGGAGGTGGGGTGTGAATCCAGATACAGGAGCAGCTGCTAGTGTAGAGGAGGTGGGGTGTGAATCCAGATACAGGAGCAGCCTTAGTGTAGAGGAGGTGGGGTGTGAATCCAGATACAGGAGCAGCCTTAGTGTAGAGGAGGTGGGGTGTGAATCCAGATACAGGAGCAGCTGTTAGTGTAGAGGAGGTGGGGTGTGAATCCAGATACAGGAGCAGCCTTAGTGTAGAGGAGGTGGGGTCTGAATCCAGATACAGGAGCAGCTGCTAGTGTAGAGGAGGTGGGGTGTGAATCCAGATACAGGAGCAGCCTTAGTGTAGAGGAGGTGGGGTGTGAATCCAGATACAGGAGCAGCCTTAGTGTAGAGGAGGTGGGGTGTGAATCCAGATACAGGAGCAGCCTTAGTGTAGAGGAGGTGGGGTGTGAATCCAGATACAGGAGCAGCCTTAGTGTAGAGGAGGTGGGGTGTGAATCCAGATACAGGAGCAGCCTTAGTGTAGAGGAGGTGGGGTGTGAATCCAGATACAGGAGCAGCTGCTAGTGTAGAGGAGGTGGGGTGTGAATCCAGATACAGGAGCAGCCTTAGTGTAGAGGAGGTGGGGTGTGAATCCAGATACAGGAGCAGCTGCTAGTGTAGAGGAGGTGGGGTGTGAATCCAGATACAGGAGCAGCCTTAGTGTAGAGGAGGTGGGGTGTGAATCCAGATACAGGAGCAGCTGCTAGTGTAGAGGAGGTGGGGTGTGAATCCAGATACAGGAGCAGCCTTAGTGTAGAGGAGGTGGGGTGTGAATCCAGATACAGGAGCAGCCTTAGTGTAGAGGAGGTGGGGTGTGAATCCAGATACAGGAGCAGCCTTAGTGTAGAGGAGGTGGGGTGTGAATCCAGATACAGGAGCAGCCTTAGTGTAGAGGAGGTGGGGTGTGAATCCAGATACAGGAGCAGCTGCTAGTGTAGAGGAGGTGGGGTGTGAATCCAGATACAGGAGCAGCCTTAGTGTAGAGGAGGTGGGGTGTGAATCCAGATACAGGAGCAGCCTTAGTGTAGAGGAGGTGGGGTGTGAATCCAGATACAGGAGCAGCCTTAGTGTAGAGGAGGTGGGGTCTGAATCCAGATACAGGAGCAGCCTTAGTGTAGAGGAGGTGGGGTGTGAATCCAGATACAGGAGCAGCCTTAGTGTAGAGGAGGTTGGGTGTGAATCCAGATACAGGAGCAGCTGCTAGTGTAGAGGAGGTGGGGTGTGAATCCAGATACAGGAGCAGCCTTAGTGTAGAGGAGGTGGGGTGTGAATCCAGATACAGGAGCAGCTGCTAGTAGAGGAGGTGGGGTGTGAATCCAGATACAGGAGCAGCCTTAGTGTAGAGGAGGTGGGGTGTGAATCCAGATACAGGAGCAGCTGCTAGTGTAGAGGAGGTGGGGTGTGAATCCAGATACAGGAGCAGCCTTAGTGTAGAGGAGGTGGGGTGTGAATCCAGATACAGGAGCAGCTGCTAGTGTAGAGGAGGTGGGGTGTGAATCCAGATACAGGAGCAGCTGCTAGTGTAGAGGAGGTGGGGTGTGAATCCAGATACAGGAGCAGCTGTTAGTGTAGAGGAGGTGGGGTGTGAATCCAGATACAGGAGCAGCTGCTAGTGTAGAGGAGGTGGGGTGTGAATCCAGATACAGGAGCAGCTGCTAGTGTAGAGGAGGTGGGGTGTGAATCCAGATACAGGAGCAGCCTTAGTGTAGAGGAGGTGGGGTGTGAATCCAGATACAGGAGCAGCCTTAGTGTAGAGGAGGTGGGGTGTGAATCCAGATACAGGAGCAGCCTTAGTGTAGAGGAGGTGGGGTGTGAATCCAGATACAGGAGCAGCCTTAGTGTAGAGGAGGTGGGGTGTGAATCCAGATACAGGAGCAGCCTTAGTGTAGAGGAGGTGGGGTGTGAATCCAGATACAGGAGCAGCCTTAGTGTAGAGGAGATGGGGTGTGAATCCAGATACAGGAGCAGCCTTAGTGTAGAGGAGGTGGGGTGTGAATCCATATACAGGAGCAGCTGCTAGTGTAGAGGAGGTGGGGTGTGAATCCAGATACAGGAGCAGCTGCTAGTGTAGAGGAGGTGGGGTGTGAATCCAGATACAGGAGCAGCCTTAGTGTAGAGGAGGTGGGGTGTGAATCCAGATACAGGAGCAGCCTTAGTGTAGAGGAGGTGGGGTGTGAATCCAGATACAGGAGCAGCCTTAGTGTAGAGGAGGTGGGGTCTGAATCCAGATACAGGAGCAGCCTTAGTGTAGAGGAGGTGGGGTGTGAATCCAGATACAGGAGCAGCCTTAGTGTAGAGGAGGTGGGGTGTGAATCCAGATACAGGAGCAGCTGCTAGTGTAGAGGAGGTGGGGTGTGAATCCAGATACAGGAGCAGCTGCTAGTGTAGAGGAGGTGGGGTGTGAATCCAGATACAGGAGCAGCTGTTAGTGTAGAGGAGGTGGGGTGTGAATCCAGATACAGGAGCAGCCTTAGTGTAGAGGAGGTGGGGTGTGAATCCAGATACAGGAGCAGCCTTAGTGTAGAGGAGGTGGGGTGTGAATCCAGATACAGGAGCAGCTGCTAGTGTAGAGGAGGTGGGGTGTGAATCCAGATACAGGAGCAGCCTTAGTGTAGAGGAGGTGGGGTGTGAATCCAGATAAAGGAGCAGCTGCTAGTGTAGAGGAGGTGGGGTGTGAATCCAGATACAGGAGCAGCTGCTAGTGTAGAGGAGGTGGGGTGTGAATCCAGATACAGGAGCAGCCTTAGTGTAGAGGAGGTGGGGTGTGAATCCAGATACAGGAGCAGCCTTAGTGTAGAGGAGGTTGGGTGTGAATCCAGATACAGGAGCAGCCTTAGTGTAGAGGAGGTGGGGTGTGAATCCAGATACAGGAGCAGCCTTAGTGTAGAGGAGGTGGGGTGTGAATCCAGATACAGGAGCAGCCTTAGTGTAGAGGAGGTGGGGTGTGAATCCAGATACAGGAGCAGCCTTAGTGTAGAGGAGGTGGGGTGTGAATCCAGATACAGGAGCAGCTGCTAGTGTAGAGGAGATGGGGTGTGAATCCAGATACAGGAGCAGCCTTAGTGTAGAGGAGGTGGGGTGTGAATCCAGATACAGGAGCAGCTGCTAGTGTAGAGGAGGTGGGGTGTGAATCCAGATACAGGAGCAGCTGCTAGTGTAGAGGAGGTGGGGTGTGAATCCAGATACAGGAGCAGCCTTAGTGTAGAGGAGGTGGGGTGTGAATCCAGATACAGGAGCAGCCTTAGTGTAGAGGAGGTGGGGTGTGAATCCAGATACAGGAGCAGCTGCTAGTATAGAGGAGGTGGGGTGTGAATCCAGATACAGGAGCAGCTGCTAGTATAGAGGAGGTGGGGTGTGAATCCAGATACAGGAGCAGCCTTAGTGTAGAGGAGGTGGGGTGTGAATCCAGATACAGGAACAGCCTTAGTGTAGAGGAGGTGGGGTGTGAATCCAGATACAGGAGCAGCTGCTAGTGTAGAGGAGGTGGGGTGTGAATCCAGATACAGGAGCAGCCTTAGTGTAGAGGAGGTGGGGTGTGAATCCAGATACAGGAGCAGCCTTAGTGTAGAGGAGGTGGGGTGTGAATCCAGATACAGGAGCAGCTGTTAGTGTAGAGGAGGTGGGGTGTGAATCCAGATACAGGAGTAGCTGCTAGTGTAGAGGAGGTGGGGTTGTGAATCCAGATACAGGAGCAGCTGCTAGTGTAGAGGAGGTGGGGTGTGAATCCAGATACAGGAGCAGCCTTAGTGTAGAGGAGGTGGGGTGTGAATCCAGATACAGGAGCAGCCTTAGTGTAGAGGAGGTGGGGTGTGAATCCAGATACAGGAGCAGCTGCTAGTGTAGAGGAGGTGGGGTGTGAATCCAGATACAGGAGCAGCCTTAGTGTAGAGGAGGTGGGGTGTGAATCCAGATACAGGAGCAGCTGCTAGTGTAGAGGAGGTGGGGTGTGAATCCAGATACAGGAGCAGCCTTAGTGTAGAGGAGGTGGGGTGTGAATCCAGATACAGGAGCAGCCTTAGTGTAGAGGAGGTGGGGTGTGAATCCAGATACAGGAGCAGCTGCTAGTGTAGAGGAGGTGGGGTGTGAATCCAGATACAGGAGCAGCCTTAGTGTAGAGGAGGTGGGGTGTGAATCCAGATACAGGAGCAGCCTTAGTGTAGAGGAGGTGGGGTTGTGAATCCAGATACAGGAGCAGCCTTAGTGTAGAGGAGGTGGGGTGTGAATCCAGATACAGGAGCAGCCTTAGTGTAGAGGAGGTGGGGTGTGAATCCAGATACAGGAGCAGCTGCTAGTGTAGAGGAGGTGGGGTGTGAATCCAGATACAGGAGCAGCTGCTAGTGTAGAGGAGGTGGGGTGTGAATCCAGATACAGGAGCAGCCTTAGTGTAGAGGAGGTGGGGTGTGAATCCAGATACAGGAGCAGCCTTAGTGTAGAGGAGGTGGGGTGTGAATCCAGATACAGGAGCAGCCTTAGTGTAGAGGAGGTGGGGTCTGAATCCAGATACAGGAGCAGCCTTAGTGTAGAGGAGGTGGGGTGTGAATCCAGATACAGGAGCAGCCTTAGTGTAGAGGAGGTGGGGTGTGAATCCAGATACAGGAGCAGCTGCTAGTGTAGAGGAGGTGGGGTGTGAATCCAGATACAGGAGCAGCTGCTAGTGTAGAGGAGGTGGGGTGTGAATCCAGATACAGGAGCAGCTGTTAGTGTAGAGGAGGTGGGGTGTGAATCCAGATACAGGAGCAGCCTTAGTGTAGAGGAGGTGGGGTGTGAATCCAGATACAGGAGCAGCTGCTAGTGTAGAGGAGGTGGGGTGTGAATCCAGATACAGGAGCAGCTGCTAGTGTAGAGGAGGTGGGGTGTGAATCCAGATACAGGAGCAGCCTTAGTGTAGAGGAGGTGGGGTGTGAATCCAGATACAGGAGCAGCCTTAGTGTAGAGGAGGTGGGTGTGAATCCAGATACAGGAGCAGCCTTAGTGTAGAGGAGGTGGGGTGTGAATCCAGATACAGGAGCAGCCTTAGTGTAGAGGAGGTGGGGTGTGAATCCAGATACAGGAGCAGCCTTAGTGTAGAGGAGGTGGGGTGTGAATCCAGATACAGGAGCAGCCTTAGTGTAGAGGAGGTGGGGTGTGAATCCAGATACAGGAGCAGCTGCTTAGTGTAGAGGAGGTGGGGTGTGAATCCAGATACAGGAGCAGCCTTAGTGTAGAGGAGGTGGGGTGTGAATCCAGATACAGGAGCAGCTGCTAGTGTAGAGGAGGTGGGGTGTGAATCCAGATACAGGAGCAGCTGCTAGTGTAGAGGAGGTGGGGTGTGAATCCAGATACAGGAGCAGCCTTAGTGTAGAGGAGGTGGGGTGTGAATCCAGATACAGGAGCAGCCTTAGTGTAGAGGAGGTGGGGTGTGAATCCAGATACAGGAGCAGCTGCTAGTATAGAGGAGGTGGGGTGTGAATCCAGATACAGGAGCAGCTGCTAGTATAGAGGAGGTGGGGTGTGAATCCAGATACAGGAGCAGCCTTAGTGTAGAGGAGGTGGGGTGTGAATCCAGATACAGGAGCAGCCTTAGTGTAGAGGAGGTGGGGTGTGAATCCAGATACAGGAGCAGCTGCTAGTGTAGAGGAGGTGGGGTGTGAATCCAGATACAGGAGCAGCCTTAGTGTAGAGGAGGTGGGGTGTGAATCCAGATACAGGAGCAGCCTTAGTGTAGAGGAGGTGGGGTGTGAATCCAGATACAGGAGCAGCTGTAGTGTAGAGGAGGTGGGGTGTGAATCCAGATACAGGAGTAGCTGCTAGTGTAGAGGAGGTGGGGTGTGAATCCAGATACAGGAGCAGCTGCTAGTGTAGAGGAGGTGGGGTGTGAATCCAGATACAGGAGCAGCCTTAGTGTAGAGGAGGTGGGGTGTGAATCCAGAT
>NW_028157288.1:0-10000 GCF_964263955.1 Coregonus lavaretus
GAACCTGTAGCTCTGGAATGCCATGCCACAGGGAGGCCACGCCCCTCCATTACCTGGCAACGCCACGGAACAACACTGGTAACCACAACGACCGAGGACACCAGCACCCTGAAGGTCAGACGATCTGCCCGTATAGCTATACACAGACATGCTGTACACACACACACACACACACATACACACACACACATACACACACACATACTTGTGAGGACTTTTTGAGGACCAACAATTGATGACCATTCAAAATAAAAAATTTCCTAACCCTAAACCAAGTCTCTCCCTCCATGTCCCCCGTCTCCAGGTGGCAGCAGTGAGCTCTGAGGACGCTGGACTGTACGTGTGTCAGGTCCAGAACACTGAGGGGGTCGCCGAGGTCAAGGTGGAGGTCATCATTGAGGGTGGCCACGGCGCTGCCACGGCACCCAAGGCAACGGTATCCATGGCGGAAGTGACAGCTGTGGAGGGTCACACGGTGACTATGCAGTGTCAGGCCACAGGTAATAATGATAAGAAATCAATAAATCAGTCAATCAATGAATTAATCAATCAATCAGTCAATCAATCAGTCAGTGAGTCAATCACTAAGTCAATCAATCAGTCAATCAATCACTCAATCAATCATTAATTCAACCACTCAATCAATCAATGATAATAAATGATCTTAGATCAGAAAGGCTATTTCCCTGTTCCCTATATAATGCACTACTTTCTACTACACTCCCCCTCCTCTCCCCAGGTTCCCCCCTTCCTGTCGTCTCCTGGTCTAAACTGCGAGCCCCGTTACCATGGCAGCACACTGTGGAGGGTGGAGTTCTGACTCTGACCAGCGTGGGGCGCCAGGATTCAGGACAATACATCTGTAATGCCACCAATACACACGGATACAGCCAGGCATACACACAGCTAGAGGTGGACTGTGAGTACACACACACACACACACACACACACACACACATGACATGTGAATTTGTGTTGAGGTATGAAGGTGTGTGTGTGTGTGTGTGTGTGTGTGTGTGTGTGTGTGTGTGTGTGTGTGTGTGAACTCTCCCCACTCCTCCCCAGCCCCTCCCTACACCACCAGTCTACCAGACCAGGTGAGACTCCGCCCAGGTGACACCCTCCGTCTCCAGTGCCTCGCCCACGGTTCTCACCCAATCACATTCCATTGGACACGGGTGGGCCGGGCCAGCATTCCCGCAGGGGGCGGAGACCACAAAGAATGGCCAGCTGCTGATTGGCCAGGTGAAGTTGATTGACAGCGGGACCTACAAATGCGTGGCGACCAACCACGTTGGGTCCAGCGAGGCTCTGGCGAAGGTCACAGTGAAAGGTGAATTGTAACTTATTAGTTGATCTGAAAACAAATCTTATAGACTTCTGTCTGAACCCTTCAGAGTAAAAGAAGCAGTGTGAGATGTTAATAGTCTGATGAGAATTAATGACTTTTCCTCTCTCTCTCTCTCTCTCTCTCTCTCTCTCTCTCTCTCTCTCTCTCACTCTCTCTCTCTCTCTCTCACTCCCTCTCCCTTTTTCTCTCTCTCCTTGTCCACAGCCTAAGCCAGCTCCTCACCCCTGCGGCTGTCGCCATGTACCTAATGCTGATGACACGTAGGCCTCAACCCCCCCCCCAAGATATGCATATATGCTGGAGAAACACCCCCCCCCCCCCACAAATAAATGTTAAAATGAATAATGCTTGTATTGATTTCTAGATATTCTCTGATTGACAATTCCTGATTTCAAGCATGTTTAGCTCAGGTAGCTAATTTACAATTACAGTCAGTCTTTTAGATATTTTTACTCCTACAAAATTCTGGGAACTTTCAATAATTCCTTGGTTTTCCAGAATTCCTGTTTGGAATGTTCCAGATTTCCTGCTTATTCCCTCCTGATTCCAGGACGCCTCCAACCAGGATTTTGGGAAAACCAGGGAATTTATTGGAAGTTCCCAGAATTTTGCAACCAGACTCTGCTAAGTGGTCGCACTTTTGACGTCACTTTAAAGTTCCACTTTTAGCCACATGATGGCAATATTGAGCTAGCTATATGCAAGTATGCAGACATTTACCTATAATACACTGAAATTATCAGGGCAAAGTTATGTTGGATTTCATTCAACTACATAAAACATATCTGATGGTAGACTAGAGTAGAGTAGAACAGACCAGTGGCACCTGACCGGCCAACCGCTCTCTCGCCTGAACCTTTCATTCTCTCTTTCTCTACCTCCTTCTTTCCTTTCATCATCCCCCTTTTTAAAGGGATGTTTCAAGTCTTTAAAAGAGGAGGAGAGGAAACATCTGCCCTCTCTCACATCTAACCACCCCCTCACTTCACACACAGAGAGAGAGAGAGAGAGAGAGAGAGAGAGAGAGAGAGAGAGGGAGGGAGGGAGGGAGGGAGGGAGGGAGGGAGGGAGGGAGGGAGGGAGGGAGGGAGGGGAATGGGGGTAAAGGGTGTATGGGAGGAAGTTTCAGGAAGAGAGTTAGAGTATGTGTGCATATATGCAGTACCAGTCAAAAGTTTGGACATACCTGCTCATTCAAGGGTTTATCTTTATTTTTACTATTTTCTACATTGTAGAATTATAGTGAAGATATCAAAACTATGAAATAACACATATGGAATAATGTAGTAACCAAAAAAGTGTTAAACAAATCAAAATATATTTGATATTCTTCAAACAGCAACCCTTTGCCTTGATGACAGCTTTGCACACTCTTGGCATTCTCTCAACCAGCTTCATGAGGTAGTCACCTGGAATGCATTTAAATTAACAGGTGTGCCTTCTTAAAATATAATTTGTGGAATTTCTTTCCTTCTTAATGCGTTTGAGACAATCAGTTGTGTTGTGACAAGGTAGGGGGGTATACAGAAGATAGCCATATTATGGCAAGAACAGCTTAAATAAGCAAAGAGAAACGACAGTCCATCATTACTTTCAGACATGAAAGTCAGTATACAAAAACCATCAAGCGATATGATGAAATTGGCTCTCATGAGGACCGCCACAGGAATGGAAGACCCAGAGTTACCTCTGCTGCAGAGGATAAGTTCATCAGAGTTACCAGCCTCAGAAATTGCAGCCCAAATAAATGCTTCACAGAGTTCAAGTCACAGACACATCTCAACATCAACTGTTCAAAGGGGACTGTGTGAATCAGGCCTTCATGGTCACATTGCTGCAAAGAAACCACTACTAAAGGACACCAATAAGAAGAAGAGACCTGCTTGGGCCAAGAAACACGAGCAATGGACAATAGACCGATGGACATTTTTCCTTAGGTCTGAATTCCAAATTGGAGATTATTGGTTCCAGCCGCCATGTCTTTGTGAGATGCGGTGTGTGTGAACAGATGATCTCCGCATGTATAATTCCCACCATAAAGCATGGAGGAGGAGATGTTATGGTGTGGGGGTGCTTTGTGGTGACACTGTCTGTGATTTATTTAGAATTCAAGGCACACTTAACCAGCATGGCTACCACAGCATTCTGCAGTGATACGCCATCCCATCTGGTTTGGGCTTAGTGGGACTATCATTTGTTTTTCAACAGGACAATTACCCAACACACCTCCAGGCTGTGTAATGGCTATTTTACCAAGAAGGAGAGCGATTGAGTGCTGCATCAGATGACCTGGCCTCCACAATCCCCCGACCTCAACCCAATTGAGATGGTTTGGGATGAGTCGGACGGCAGAGTGAAGGAAAAGCAGCCAACAAGTGCTCAGCATATGTGGGAACTCCTTCAAGACTGTTGGAAAAGCATTCCAGGTGAAGCTGGTTGAGAGAATGCCAAGAGTGTGCAAAGCTGTCATCAAGGCAAAGGGTGGCTACTTTGAAGAATCTCAAATATAAAATATGTTTTGATTTGTTTAACACTTTTTTGGTTACTACATGATTCCATAGGTGTTATTTCATAGTTTTGATGTCTTCACTATTATTCTACAATGCAGAAAATAGTCAAAATAAAGAAAAACCCTTGAATGAGTAAACTTTTGAATGGTACTGTATATGTGTATATATACGTGTGTGTCGTATTATTTCCCAGCAGGACGTCATCAGAGGCTCTCTCTGCGTCCCAAATGGCAGCCTACTCCCTAGATAGTACACTACTACTCTATGGGCCCTGGTCAAAAGTAGTGCACTAAATAGGGAATAGGGTGACATCTGGTATTTCAGTGTTTATCTCACAGTCCATTAGAGAGAATACATCTGTCTCTACCAGCCAGGAGTTACTCAACAGACACACACACACACAGACATACACAGACATACACACACACACACACGCACACACACACACAGACAGATATACACACACACACACACACACAGACATACACACACACACACACACACACACACGCACACACACGCATGCACACACACGCACGCACACAGACAGACACGCA
This sequence comes from Coregonus lavaretus, assembly GCF_964263955.1. NCBI lineage: Eukaryota > Metazoa > Chordata > Actinopteri > Salmoniformes > Salmonidae > Coregonus > Coregonus lavaretus. The sequence goes on from NW_028157288.1 coordinate 4,419, forward strand.
CACACACACGCACACTCACACAAACACACTCACACACTCACACACACGCACCCATGCACACAAGCACACACACACTCTCTCTCATAAAACACGCCCAGGTAGGAGAATGGACTTTGAAACCAGTAACTTATTCTGATAACATGGTTCCTTACGTAACTGAATACCACAGATTACCGAAGTAAAGATACTGTATATAGCCCACATACTCTCTCTCTCTACATGTTGATCTGAAAAAAGTCCAAACACCAATCAACATGAGGAAGAACTTAGGGAGCATCTTTGAAGGGCTTGGAAAACCCAGAACACACACACACACACACACACACACACACACACACACACACACACACACACAGTTTGGGAACCAGTGCATTAGTTTATATTAGGGGTCCAGTACACAGTACATGCTTAGCTAGACTACTTTCAGAAAGATCCCTGTTTACTGTAGCATTCCATGAGAAACATCCCTGTTTACTGTATCATTCCATTAGAAACATCCCTGTTTACTGTAGCATTCCATTAGAAACATCCCTGTTTACTGTAGCATTCGATTAGAAACATCCTTGTTTACTGTAACATTCCATTACAAACATCCCTGTTTACTGTAGCATTCCATTAGAAACATCCCTGTTTACTGTAGCATTCCATTAGAAGCATCCTTGTTTACTGTAAAATTCCATTAGAAACATCCCTGTTTACTGTAGCATTCCATTAGAAACATCCCTGTTTACTGTAGAATTCTATTAGAAACATCCCTGTTTACTGTAACGTTCCATTAGAAACATCCTTGTTTACTGTTACATTCCATTAGAAACATCCCTGTTTACTGTTGCATTCCATTAGAAACATCCCTGTTTACTGTAGCATCCAATTAGAAACATCCATGTTTACTGTAGCATTCCATTAGAAACATCCCTGTTTACTGTAATATTCCATTAGAAACATCCCTGTTTACTGTTACGTTCGATTAGAAACATCCCTGTTTACTGTAGCATTCCATTAGAAACATCCCTGTTTACTGTAGCATTCCATTAGAAACATCCCTGTTTACTGTTGCATTCCATTAGAAACATCCCTGTTTACTGTAGCATTTCATTAGAAACATCCCTGTTTACTGTAGCATTCCATTAGAAACATCCCTGTTTACTGTAGCATTCCATTAGAAACATCCCTGTTTACTGTAGCATTCCATTAGAAACATCCCTGTTTACTGTAACATTCCATTAGAAACATCCCTGTTTACTGTAACATTCCATTAGAAACATCCCTGTTTACTGTAGCATTCCATTAGAAACATCCCTGTTTACTGTAGAATTCCATTAGAAACATCCCTGTTTACTGTAGCATTCCATTAGAAACATCCCTGTTTACTGTAGCATTCCATTAGAAACATCCCTGTTTACTGTTGCATTCCATTAGAAACATCCCTGTTTACTGTAGCATCCCATTAGAAACATCCCTGTTTACTGTAGCATTCCATTAGAAACATCCCTGTTTACTGTTGCATTCCATTAGAAACATCCCTGTTTACTGTAGCATTCCATTAGAAACATCCCAGTTTACTGTAACATTCCATTAGAAACATCCCTGTTTACTGTAGCATTCCATTAGAAACATCCCTGTTTACTGTAGCATTCCATTAGAAACATCCCTGTTTACTGTAAAATTCCATTAGAAACATCCCTGTTTACTGTAACATTCCATTAGAAACATCCCTGTTTACTGTAGCATTCCATTAGAAATATCCCTGTTTACTGTAGCATTCCATTAGAAACACACTAAGGCTAACACAGCATCTCTCACTCTCCACAACTAGAGCTATACAGCGCAACTAATAATGTCATCATTACTGTGTGAGTGTTGGTGTGTGTGTGGTGTGTATGTATGCGTGTGTTTTTGTCTATGTCTGTGGTGTGTGTGTGTTGGTGTGTATGTATGCGTGTGTTTTTGTCTATGTCTGTGGTGTGTGTGTGTGTGTGTTGGTGTGTGTGTGGTGTGTTTTTGTCTATGTCTGTGGTGTGTGTGTGTTGGTGTGTGTGTGGTGTGTATGTATGCGTGTGTTTTTGTCTATGTCTGTGGTGTGTGTGTGTGTGTTATGACTTGCGATGTAGGAGGTAGAAAGGAATAATCATAGTCAAATTACAGCATTTGGCAACATGAGACATTCCCACGGCAACGACCCGATGACCCCAGCCTCTCAGGAAGGAACCAATAGTGTGTGAGGGTTTTCCCCCGGGCAGGAAGTGAGAGGTGGAAGGGAGGCGCCCGCCAAAGTCTGTCACCATGGTTTCCACCTGTAGAATTCTGATAAGCTAAAGGCACTAGGTTGTGGAAACAGTGAAGTTCCTGCAGCCTGGCACAGCATGGCTGGTTGATGGGGTAATAGGAGAGGGAGTTTTCATTCTGTTGGCTTGACCAACAATCTCTCACAGTCTGATGTCAAAATTAGACGTTCATCCATGTTTCTCAAAAATCAAAGGTTAGGCATTAACTCTGGATTATTAAGGTTAGGCATTAAATCTGAATGGTTAAGGTAAGGGTTAAGGTTTGGGATAGGCTTAATAAAAAATAAAGAGATGTTCTATTGCTGGATTTGAACATGCAACCTTTGGATCCAGAGTCTTAAGCCCATCCACCATCCACAACACCCTAGCGAAACTGGAATCTACTTTAAGGTAACAGCGTTCACTGTTGCCCCTAGGGGCCGGTTTCCACGTTATCTCCCGACGTCCTCAGACATGGATGGACGTCGAATACCGACTTGTATCACGGGTGACCAGACTGGGCTTGACTATCTGGGCACGTTGCAAAGTCATAAACCCTGCCTATTTCTACAATTTATCTTCTTACAATCTGAGGTTAACCCTAACCTTAACCACACTGCTAACCTCATGCCTAACCCTAACCTTAACCCTAACCTTAACTACACTGATAACCTCATGCCTAACCTCATGCCTAACCCTAACCTTAACCACACTGCTAATCTCATGCCTAACCCTAACCTTAACCCTAACCTTAACCACACTGCTAACCTCATGCCTAACCTTAACCCTAACTTTAACCACACTGCTAACCTCATGCCTAACCTCATGCCTAACCCTAACCTTAACCCTAACCTTAACCACACTGCTAACCTCATGTCTAACCTCATGCCTAACCCTAACCTTAACCCTAACCACACTGCTAATCTCATGCCTAACCTCATGCCTAACCTTAACCCTAACCTTAACCACACTGCTAACCTCATGCCTAACCTCATGCCTAAACCTAACCTTAACCCTAACCTTAACCACACTGCTAAACTCATGCCTAACCCTAACCTTAACCCTAACCTTAACCACACTGCTAACCTCATGCCTAACCCTAACCCTAACCCTAACCTTAACCACACTGCTAACCTCATGCCTAACCTCATGCCTAACCCTAACCCTAACCTTAACCACACTGCTAACCTCATGCCTAACCTCATGCCTAACCCTAACCCTAACCCTAACCCTAACCACACTGCTAACCTCATGCATAACCTCATGCCTAACCCTAACCTTAACCCTAACCTTAACCCTAACCTTAACCACACCGCTAACCTCATGCCTAACCCTAACCTTAACCCTAACCTTAACCCTAACCTTAACCACACTGCTAACCTCATGCCTAACCCTAACCTTAACCCTAACCTTAACCACACTGCTAACCTCATGCCTAACCTCATGCCTAACCCTAACCTTAACCACACTGCTAACCTCATGCCTAACCCTAACCTTAAATTATTATCTACATTTTAAAAAAATACATTTTCACGATATAGACAATATAATATTGACTTTGCAGCTTGACCATCTAGTGGGAATCGCTTAATCAAATCAAAGTTTATTGGTGGTGAAATACTTGTGTTTCTGGCTCAGACAGTCACTACAGACACCCTGGTTTGATTCCAGGCTGTATCACAACCGCCCGTGATGGGGAGTCCCATAGGGCGGCGTCCGGGTTTGGCCTGTGTAGGCCGTCATGGTAAATAATAATGTGTTCTTAACTGCCTTGCCTAGTTAAATAAAGGTAACATGTAAACATGTAAAAAGAAATTACAGTGCAGTAATACCTAACAATTTAAAAAAAAACTATAAGCACATAATCAAGAACAATAAAGAAATAAAGAAATGAAGAAATATCAGAATGAGTAATGTCCGGAATATAAATATATAGGTATAATATAATGATGAGTATAGACATTATGGACAGTATATGAATAGAAAAGGTGTGTACAGCAGTAGTTATATAGGATGAGCCTTGACTAGAATACAGTATTTACATATGAAGTGAGTGGGTAAAACAGTATGTAAACATTATTAAAGTGACCAGTGTTCAATTACTCTTTGTACATAGGGCAGCAGTCTCTAAGGTGCAGGGTAGAGTACTGGGTGGTAGCCGGCTAGTGACTGTGACTAAAGTTCAGGGCAGGGTAGTGGGCGGAGGCTGGCTAGTGGTGACTGTTTAACAGTCTGATGGCCTGGAGATAGAAGCCTTCTACACACACACACACACACACACACACACACACACACACACACACACACACACACACACACACACACACACACACACACACACACACACAGCACACACACACACACACACACACACACACGCACACACGCACACACGCACACACACACAAACACATGATCCATGTTGCTGTAAACCCTGCCGTCTGTGAGTCAGGACAGCTCATCACTATAACAGGAAGTACTATTCCCTAGGCTGTGGGGTCAAAGGTCCCAGCACTGACCTGGACCTTGAAGACAGTTCCACTGCTTTTTTCATTCTTCCCCTCTAATCAGAGACTGATTTAGACCTGGGACACCAAGTGGGTGATTCCCCTCTAATCAGAGACTGATTTAGACCTGGGACACCAAGTGGGTGTGATTCATTATCAGGTAGAACAGAAAAGCAGCTGTAGAATCATCCCACTTCCCATGAGCTGAACTATATCTCTGAAACAACATGGCTGTTATAGTTGATTAGGACTTGGATATAGAGAAGAGTTTTGGTAGGGTGACTGTGTTGTAGATATAGAACGTTGAGGAACCCATCCTTTAGAGGAGAAGAAGAGACAAAAACAACCAATCAACAAACACCAAAATGATACATGTCAAACCCCAAATACATATATTATCCAATTGTAAGTCGCTCTGGATAAGAGCGTCTGCTAAATGATGTAAATGTAAATATATAGTCTCTGTCTCTGTCTCTGTCTCTGTCTGTCTCTCTCTCTCTCTCTCTCTCTCTCTCTCTCTCTCTCTCTCTCTCTCTCTCTCTCTCTCTCTCTCTCTCTGTCTCTCTCTCTGTCTCTCTCTCTCTCTCTCTCTCTCTCTCTCTCTCTCTCTCTCTCTCTCTCTCTCTCTCTCTCTCTCTCTCTCTGTCTCTCTCTCTGTCTCTCTCTCTGTCTCTCTCTCTCTCTCTCTCTCTCTCTCTCTCTCTCTCTCTCTCTCTCTCTCTATCTCTCTCTCTCTCTCTCTCTCTCTCTCTCTCTCTCTCTCTTCTCTCTCCTCTCTCATCTCTCTCTCTCTCTGTCTCTCTCTCTGTCT
>NW_028157288.1:15000-21525 GCF_964263955.1 Coregonus lavaretus
AAACGAACCCACAACCCTGGCGTTGCAAACGCCATGCTCTACCAACTGAGCTACATCCCTGCCGGCCATTCCCTCCCCTACCCTGGACGACGCTGGGCCAATTGTGCGCCGCCCCATGGGGTTTTAGACATGAACTAGAAGGATTTCTTCAGAAACTCTTGCAACCCTTTTATGGTTCTGGTCTAGCTGGTTTACCAGTGGTCAGAGTGTGTGTGTTTGTCTGTGTGTGTGTGCGTTTGTCTGTGTGTGTGTGTGTGTGTGTGTGTGTGTGTGTGTGTGTGTGTGTGTGTGTGTGTGTGTGTGTGTGTGTGTGTGTGTGAATACCCTTATAAAGTGATATTACAGCTGTGTCATTTCCAGAATATTTTTTGTGATGTATTGTTGTGTGTGTGTGTGTGTGTGTGTGTGTGTGTGTGTGTGTGGGTGTGGTGTGGGTGTGGGTGTGGGTGTGGGTGTGGGTGTGGGTGTGGGTGTGGGTGTGGGTGTGGGTGTGTGTGTGTGTGTGGGTGTGGGTGTGGGTGTGGGTGTGGGTGTGGGTGTGGGTGTGTATTATAACACAACCAGGTGATAACCTATCCATATTACGTCAATTACACCAGAAACGAAAACAGACGAAGAATTAGTTCTAGAAACACATTTATAAATAATGTAATTCTATATCTTCTGACACAAATAGGAAGTTTGATCCTGCTTGATCCATAATGACTGTGATTAGAGAGAGTGTGTGTATATCTGGGTGTGTATACTGTAAATGTGTGTGTGTGTGTGCGTGTGTGTGCGTGTGTGTTGCGTGTGTGTGTGTGTGTGGTTTGGCTACTAAACATAAATGGGTACGTGGAATAGTGCAACGTAACTCTCTTCCATGACCATCAATCATCTTGAACACACACACACACACCAAAAATGAATACCGTAGAAAGATTATGGATGCATGCGTCCCAAATGGCATCCAATATAGTGCACTACTTTTGACCAGAGCCCCATGTCAACCAGTTCTAGACAGCTGGGATGTTTCACTCTCTGGGACATTTTAGGTTGTTATATTTCAATGTTGTAGAATGTTGTAGAATGTTGTAGAATGTTTAGTATCAGTGTTGTAGTGATTCAGCCAGTTCCTCTGCAGAACTCTAGAACCATCCAGTCATTGTTCCCTGTCACTAGTCACATGACCAGGGAGGATGAAGAGGGAGAGTCTTCCCCCTGTGACCCCCGTGGGATCGTGTGTGTGTGTGTGTGTTGAGGAGAGAAAAGGGAGGGGATTTGTTGTACTTGTTATCCAGTGAAAATGATGTGTCACAACATTGTTGCACACGCACGCACACACACGCACGCACGCACGCGCACACACACACACACACACACACACACACACACACACACACACACACACAGGGCTAGTTGTCAAGATCTGTCTGCAGTTAGTTAACTCCTTGTTACTGAGCAGCTCAGACATTTTGTCTTTCGTTTGACAGAGTAGCTTCCTGTGAGAGTTTGTGCATGTGTTTCTGTGTGTGTGTTTCTGTGTGTGTGTTTCTGTGTGTGTATGCTTGTTTGAGAGAGACAATGAGAGATGCAGAGTGAGAGATGGGAGAGAGAGTTAGAGAGAGAAAGAGAGAGAGCAAGGGAGAGAGAGAGAGAGGGAGAGGAGAGGGAGAGAGAGAGAGAGAGAGCGAGAGAAAGAGAGATGTCTACTTGCTTTGGCAATGTGAACATATGTTTCCCATGCCAATAAAGCCCCTTGAATTGAATTGAAATTGAGAGATAGCGAGAGAGAGAGAGAGAGAGAGAGAGGGAGCAAGAGAGGGAGCGAGAAAGAGAGAGGGAGAGGAGAGAGGGAGAGAAATAGGGTGAGAGGGAGAGAGAGAGAGAGAGAGAGAGAGAGAGACAGAGTGAAGGAGAGAGCAATGTAAACATATGTTCCCCATGCCAATAAAGCCCATTGAATTGAATTGAGAGAAAGAGAGAGAGAGAGAGAGAGAGAGAGAGAGAGAGAGAGAGAGAGAGAGAGAGAGAGAGAGAGAGAGAGAGAGAGAGAGAGAGAGAGAGAGAGAGAGAGAGAGAGAGAGAGAGAGAGAGAGAGAGAGAGAGAGAGAGAGAGAGAGAGAGAGAGAGAGAGAGAGAGAGAGAGAGAGAGAGAGAGAGAGAGAGAGAGAGAGAGAGAGAAAGAACGATCGCTATGCTAACCTCACTACTTCCACCAATCAGACTGCTGTGCACAGCTAGCCTATGACATCACCAGTTTCCAGATCAGTTCAGATGGAGAGGAGACAAACTGAGGAAGCCACTGTAGACTACTGAGATGCAGCCGGAGTGTCCAACAACAGGGTGGTATTCACTAGACCCCAAACGGAAGAAAACTGACTGACACGGGGTGGGACTGCCTGAACTTTTCCAATAAACGCTTATTTGAGTTTTGCTACGTCTTGAAACGGTGTGCACTAATGAATGCAACCCAGGTTTGAGGAACCTACCAGCAGCACCATTACTCCTCTATCAGTGAACCAACATCTGAGTTTCCATTGTCTGGTTAGAAAACATTCTGTGAACTCAACATAATGTGCCTTCCCTCAACACAAAATATCCTATTTGTAAGTCGCTCTGGATAAGAGCGTCTGCTAAATGACGTAAATGTAAATGTACTTAACGGTCACCTCTCATTACTAATTGCGTGTGTGTATTTGTGATGTGTGTGTGTGTTATGTTTCCTCTCCTGACCTAAACTCAGTGTGATGAAATATAGACCTCTAGAGGATGTGACATCATCAGAATGCATCCTGGTTCCAGCTGGAGTCATCTGTTGTCTCTGTGTGAGAGTGTGTGTGTGTGTTTTTGCATGCGTGCATTACATTTACATTTACGTCATTTAGCAGACGCTCTTATCCAGAGCAAGTTACAATTGGATGTGTGTGTGCCCGTGTGTGTCTGTGTGTGCGTGCCCGTGTGTGTGTGTGTGTGCGTGCCCGTGTGTGTGTGTGTACTCTGTTTACTCTGATATCATAGATCACCTGTATCTACTTTCATCAGGAACTCTTTCAGATACTGTGAGCGTTTGCTTTAGCCTGCCTGAAGTGCCAGATAGACGGGGCTTTCTCTCCTTCTGACTATTCTATTGGTCCATTGCACCAGGCAAACTCAATCAAACCCACCTAAAGTATTTTTAAATGATAGTATTTGAACACTTTAGAACTGCTTAAATACTTCTGTTGAGTCAGATGATCAAATCCACCTAGAGAAAATCAGGTAGCTTAGTGGGTAAGAGCGTTGTGCCAGTACCGAAAGGTCGCTGGTTCTAATCCCTGAGCCGACTAGGTGAAAATCTGTCGATGTGCCCTTAAGCAAGGCACTTAACCCTAATTGCTCCTGTAAGTCGCTCTGGATAAGAGCGTCTGCTAAATGAGTAAAATGTAAATCTTTCATCACACAGTGTCTTTTTCTGAAGCTGGCCGTGCACTATACGATTTTGGCCCCGATTTAGCTTCAGTTTTGAAATCGGAGACAAATCCCATGTCGTTTCTTACTTGTGTGAGCAGGTCAGAGACACAGTCTGAGGCTACCGATCCCGTCTTTGAGTCTTCCCAGATGTCCCGATATTTTCAAACATGTTTGATTTTATCGGCATAAAATCTGCAATGCTCTTGTAGTGTGAGACGTGCAACAACACTTTTTGAGAACGGTGATCAGCAATAGCCAATGAGAGCTCGCCAGAGAAGAAACCAGTGAGATGATGACGTTGCATCGCATCACCTAGAATGTGTAGACTCTCAAAGTGTCAAATCAATACAGCTCTGTTTCACAAGCAATGTTATTCAATTCAAAATGTATTGGCTAGATATTTCAACTCCGTATGGCAAGCGTGAATGTCTGACTGAAAACGTTTAGCTACGTTAACAATCGAATCACATCATTGTTTTAGCGAGACAGCATGGCATGGAGAATCCTCTCGGCCAAGGGAAGAGTCTTGTAGTTGGTGACCCCCGTCTGTGCCACATCGTTTATTGTGCACACCACTACGTCGGCAAGACAAAACACTACATTACGTCGGCAACATCAATTCACTACCCCAGTACTTTGTTTGTGATAGTATGCCAACCATAACGCAAAATATGGTGATTTCACAGCTGATTGCCACCAAAGATTTTATTCACAACGTTATTCACTTAATCCATCTCCCCTCAGATTATACTCAGATAGGCCGCACCTCTCTTGCCTCATGAATGATGTCATCACTGGTTAAAGAGACAGCACGCACTTTTATAAAATAAACTACTTCTATACAAATGTTGTTTAATCAGTACAATGAAATAAGTGCCACGTGGAAACAGATAGTTTTTCATGAAAATCAGTCAAAACAAGCTCAATAACTCAATACAAAGCACACACTCCTATTGAATAATATGCATTCACCTGTATTGTGAACAGGCATAGGCTGCATCTTGATTTACCCAGTTTATCAACAGAGATATATTTATGATGTATTTATTTATATATTCAAATACATTATTACTATTATGTAGTTAGATTGTTTTTACCAAAGTCAAATTGTATAATTGGTTCTCTGAAAAATGTTGATGTAAAAAAAAAAAATCTCATGTCATGATATTGAACTCAAAAGACGCCCAACGATTGAACAGAGCAGTAGCTGGAGTTTATCTGTCTCGATCAAGGGCCATTCTGGGACTTTGGCTAATATGCCTTCTTTTTTTGCCGTGGTATCTTTTTGGTATTGTTTTTGTATCGAGAATCAAAATCAAAATTCTAGTATCTTGACAACACTAGGAGAGATAGAGAGCGAGAGAAACAGAGGAGAGAAAGAGAGAGCTACGGAGAGCGAGGACGGAGACGGAGGCTGAGATTGGATTACTTACTGGCAAAGACTCTAGAACAGCAGCTGTTAAGATGAACCATTACACATCTCTCTCTCTCTCTCTCTCTCTCTCTCTCTCTCTCTCTCTCTCTCTCTCTCTCTCTCTCTCTCTCTATCTCTCTCTCTCTCTCTCTCTCTCAATTTCAATTTCAATTTAAGGGCTTTATTGGCATGGGAAACGTATGTTAACATATTTCGCTCCTACTCACCCTCTCTCTCCTCTCCGATCCCTCTCTCAGATTTATGTTCCACTTGGCTTGTTTTCAAAAGCTATTCAGAGAAGTTAACCCCCTAGAAAGAGAGAGAGAGAGAGAGAGAGAGAGAGAGAGAGAGAGAGAGAGAGAGAGAGAGAGAGAGAACTAAACAGTGAATGAGAACCTAATTTCCATGTCAAGAATAAGAGAGGGAACTAGAGGAGACAAGAGGTTTAAGAAGAGAAAAATATACACTATCAGGTGGGGAGAAAGAGGGAGGAAGGAGAGAGGGAGAGGGAGGAGGAGAGAGGGAGAGGGAGGAAAGGAGAGAGGGAGAGGGAGGGAAAGGAGAGAGGAAGAGGGAGGGAAGGAGAGAGGAAGAGGGAGGGAAGGAGAGAGGAGAGGGAGGGAGGAGAGAGGGAGGGAGAGGGAGGGAAGGAGAGAGGAAGAGGGAGGGAAGGAGAGAGGAAGAGGAGGGAAGGAGAGAGGGAGAGGGAGGGAAGGAGAGAGGAGGGAAGGAGAGAGGAAGAGGAGGAAGGAGAGAGGGAGAGGGAGGGAAGGAGAGAGGAAGAGAGAAAAGGAAGAAGAAAGAGAGGGAGAGAGAGAGAGAGGGTGTGTTAGGGAAGAGATGGGGGAGAGAGAGAGAGAAGGTGAAAAAGAGAAAGAGAGCGGGGGGTCTCTAAGAGAAAGTCCATATTTATGTTTATTTATTTTCCCTTTTGTACTTTAACTATTTGCACAACGTTACAACACTGTATATAGCCATAATATGACATTTGAAATGTCTCTATTCCTCTGGAACTTGTGTAAGTGTAATGTTTACTGTTAATTTCTGACTGTTTATTTCACTTTTGTTTATTATCTATTTCACTTGCTATGGAATGTAACATATGTTTCCCATGCCAATAAAGCCCTTTTGAATTGAATTGGAAAAACAAGAGTGAAACAGAAAGGACAAGAGAGAGAGAGAGAGAGAGATAGATAAGGGTGAAACAGAGACAGGGGGGAGTGTGAAACAGAGAGAAAGGGGCGGGCTCTAACAGTGTGAGACTAAACTTCAGAAAGAGAAAGAGGGAGTGGAGAGAGGAGAGCAACGTTTTTTTTCTTTCTCCACGCGGCTCACACAGAGAAAGACTTGTCTCGCTAAAAGAGAGGGAAGATAATTTTTTTTCGTTTTCTTCTGTTCATTTTATCACCGTGGATCATACGGAATACAAACATTCTTAACCTGGGATTTTCTTCAATCTGAATTCAACTGTAAAACAGATTTAATCTCAGACTGATTGTTCTGACAGGGACTAGTTTTATTTGGATCCTACTAGTTGTCTGGTGTGGACATAATATCAGTCTGTCTTGAGATGGAGTCCAGAACTGTTCTACTTATTCTGGGTGAGTCTAACCTTGACTAGTTGTGTGTTTGTATGGTGTGTGTGTGTGTGTGTGTGTGTGTTGTGTGTGTGTGTGTGT
>NW_028157287.1:0-4000 GCF_964263955.1 Coregonus lavaretus
GAGAGAGAGAGAGAGAGGTGGAGAGAGAGAGAGAGGGAGAGAGAGAGAGAGAGAGAGAGAGAGAGAGAGGAGAGAGAGAGAGAGGAGAGGTTTGTGGGGGGATTTGTGCATATTCTTCCTATTATAAAGATCACTTCCCTATTGTATTATCAGAAAGTGCCTGTATTGCAGTGTGTGTTTTTTTGAGAGGCAGTGAGGCTGATAAGGATGTGTCAGTCTCCCTAGTAGTCTCCTAGACATTTAGCAGTCTCCTAGACATCTAGTAGTCTCCTAGACAGCTAGTAGTCTCCTAGACAGCTAGTAGTCTCCTAGACAGCTTAGTAGTCTCATAGACAGCTAGTAGTCTCCTAAAAAGCTTAGTAGTCTCCTAGACAGCTAGTGGTCTCCAAGACAGCTAATAGTCTTCTAGACATCTAGTAGTCTCCTAGACAGCTAATAGTCTTCTAGACATCTAGTAGTCTCCTAGACAGCTAGTAGTCTCCTAGACAGCTAGTAGTCTCCTAGACAGCTTAGTAGTCTCCTAGACAGCTAGTAGTATCCTAGACAGCTAGTAGTCTTCTAGACATCTAGTAGTCTCCTAGACAGCTAGTAGTCTCATAGACAGCTTGGTAGTCTCATAGACAGCTAGTAGTCTCATAGACAGCTAGTAGTCTCCTAGACAGCTAGTAGTCTCCTAGACAGCTTAGTAGTCTCCTAGACAGCTAGTAGTCTCATAGACATCTAGTAGTCTCCTAGACAGCTAGTAGTCTCCTAGACATCTAGTAGTCTCCTAGACAGCTAGTAGTCTCCTAGACAGCTAATAGTCTTCTAGACAGCTAGTAGTCTCCTAGATATCTAGTAGTCTTCTAGACAGCTAGTAGTCTCATAGACATCTAGTAGTCTCCTAGACAGCTAGTAATCTCATAGACATCTAGTAGTCTCCTAGACAGCTAGTAGTCTCCTAGACATCTAGTAGTCTCCTAGACAGCTAGTAGTCTCCTAGACAGCTAGTAGTCTCCTAGACATCTAGTAGTCTCCTAGACAGCTAGTAGTCTCCTAGACAGCTAGTAGTCTCCTAGACAGCTTAGAATTCTCCTAGACAGCTAGTAGTCTCCTAGACATCTAGTAGTCTTCTAGACATCTAGTAGTCTCCTAGACAGCTAGTAGTCTCCTAGAAGCTAGTAGTCTCCTAGACAGCTAGTAGTCTCCTAGACAGCTAATAGTCTTCTAGACTTCCAGTAGTCTCCTAGACAGCTAGTAGTCTCCTAGACAGCTAGTAGTCTCCTAGACAGCTTAGTAGTCTCCTAGACATCTAGTAGTCTCCTAGACATCTAGTAGTCTCCTAGACATCTAGTAGTCTCCTAGACAGCTAGTAGTCTCCTAGACAGCTAGTAGTCTCCTAGACAGCTAATAGTCTTTTAGACTTCCAGTAGTCTCCTAGACAGCTAGTAGTCTCCTAGACAGCTAGTAGTCTCCTAGACAGCTTAGTAGTCTCCTAGACATCTAGTAGTCTCCTAGACATCTAGTAGTCTCCTAGGCAGCTAGTAGTCTCCTAGACATCTAGTCATCTCCTAGACAGCTAGTAGTCTCCTAGACAGCTAGTAGGCTCCTAAAAAGCTTCGTAGTCTCCTAGACAGCTAATAGTCTCCTAGACATCTAGTAGTCTCCTAGACAGCTAGTAGTCTCCTAGACAGCTAATAGTCTCCTAGACAGCTAGTAGTCTCCTACACAGCTAGAAGTCTTCTAGACAGCTAGTAGTCTTCTAGACAGCTAGTAGTCTCCTAGACAGCTAGTAGTATTCTAGAGAGCTAGTAGTCTCCTAGACAGCTAGAAGTCTTCTAGACAGCTAGTAGTCTCCTAGACAGCTAATAGTCTCCTAGACAGCTAGTAGTCTCCTAGACAGCTTAGTAGTCTCCTAGACATCTAGTAGTCTCCTAGACATCTAGTAGTCTCCTAGACAGCTAGTAGTCTCCTAGACAGCTAGTAGTCTCCTAGACATCTAGTAGTCTCCTAGACAGCTAGTAATCTCATAGACATCGAGTAGTCTTCTACACAGCTAGTATTCTCCTAGACAGCTAGTAGTCTCCTAGACAGCTAGTATTCTCCTAGACAGCTAGTAGTCTCCTAGACAGCTAGCAGTCTCCTAGACAGCTAGTAATCTCATAGACATCTAGTAGTCTTCTACACAGCTAGTATTCTCCTAGACAGCTAGTAGTCTCCTAGACAGCTAGTAGTCTCCTAGACAGCTTAGTAGTCTCCTAGACATCTAGTAGTCTCCTACACAGCTAGTAGTCTTCTAGACAGCTAGTAGTCTCCTAGACAGCTAGTAGTCTCCTAGACAGCTAGTAGTCTCCTAGACAGCTAGTAGTCTCCTAGACAGCCTAGTAGTCTCATAGACAGCTAGTAGTCTCCTAGACATCTAGTAGTCTTCTAGACAGCTAGTAGTCTCCTAGATATCTAGTAGTCTTCTAGACAGCTAGTAGTCTCATAGACATCTAGTAGTCTCCTAGACAGCTAGTAATCTCATAGACATCTAGTAGTCTTCTACACAGCTAGTAGTCTCCTAGACAGCTAGTAGTCTCCTAGAAAGCTTAGTAGTGTCCTAGACATCTAGTAGTCTCCTAGACAGCTAGTATTCTCCTAGACAGCTTAGTAGTCTCATAGACAGCTAGTAGTCTCCTAAAAAGCTTAGTAGTCTCCTAGACAGCTAGTGGTCTCCAAGACAGCTAATAGTCTTCTAGACATCTAGTAGTCTCCTAGACAGCTAATAGTCTTCTAGACATCTAGTAGTCTCCTAGACAGCTAGTAGTCTCCTAGACAGCTAGTAGTCCCCTAGACAGCTTAGTAGTCTCCTAGACAGCTAGTAGTATCCTAGACAGCTAGTAGTCTTCTAGACATCTAGTAGTCTCCTAGACAGCTAGTAGTCTCATAGACAGCTTGGTAGTCTCATAGACAGCTAGTAGTCTCATAGACAGCTAGTAGTCTCCTAGACAGCTAGTAGTCTCCTAGACAGCTTAGTAGTCTCCTAGACAGCTAGTAGTCTCATAGACATCTAGTAGTCTCCTAGACAGCTAGTAGTCTCCTAGACATCTAGTAGTCTCCTAGACAGCTAGTAGTCTCCTAGACAGCTAATAGTCTCCTAGACAGCTTAGTAGTCTCCTAGACATCTAGTAGTCTCCTACACAGCTAGTAGTCTTCTAGACAGCTAGTAGTCTCCTAGACAGCTAGTAGTCTCCTAGACAGCTAGTAGTCTCCTAGACAGCTAGTAGTCTCCTAGACAGCCTAGTAGTCTCATAGACAGCTAGTAGTCTCCTAGACATCTAGTAGTCTTCTAGACAGCTAGTAGTCTCCTAGATATCTAGTAGTCTTCTAGACAGCTAGTAGTCTCATAGACATCTAGTAGTCTCCTAGACAGCTAGTAATCTCATAGACATCTAGTAGTCTTCTACACAGCTAGTAGTCTCCTAGACAGCTAGTAGTCTCCTAGAAAGCTTAGTAGTGTCCTAGACATCTAGTAGTCTCCTAGACAGCTAGTATTCTCCTAGACAGCTTAGTAGTCTCATAGACAGCTAGTAGTCTCCTAAAAAGCTTAGTAGTCTCCTAGACAGCTAGTGGTCTCCAAGACAGCTAATAGTCTTCTAGACATCTAGTAGTGTCCTAGACAGCTAATAGTCTTCTAGACATCTAGTAGTCTCCTAGACAGCTAGTAGTCTCCTAGACAGCTAGTAGTCCCCTAGACAGCTTAGTAGTCTCCTAGACAGCTAGTAGTATCCTAGACAGCTAGTAGTCTTCTAGACATCTAGTAGTCTCCTAGACAGCTAGTAGTCTCATAGACAGCTTGGTAGTCTCATAGACAGCTAGTAGTCTCATAGACAGCTAGTAGTCTCCTAGACAGCTAGTAGTCTCCTAGACAGCTTAGTAGTCTCCTAGACAGCTAGTAGTCTCATAGACATCTAGTAGTCTCCTAGACAGCTAGTAGTCTCCTAGACATCTAGTAGTCTCCTAGACAGCTAGTAGTCTC
>NW_028157286.1:0-4000 GCF_964263955.1 Coregonus lavaretus
CAATCCCTGCAGTGTTGAGCTGAGTATCTGAAGTTCCTATTCTCTGTCTTCCTATGCATGTAGCCATGTGTTTCCCTTCTGTCCTGTCCATTTCTCAGAGCCCAAACCCAGACAGCCACCACCATGACGTGATGTACAGCACTGTGATGCCTGATCAGTTCAGGACAGAACAGAAGGTCAACATATGGCTACATGCATCTTGGGTCTTAGACAACATTTTTACATTTACATTTTAGTCATTTAGCAGACGCTCTTAACCAGAGCGACTTACAGGAGCAATTAGGGTTAAGTGCCTTGCTCAAGGGCACATTAACGTCATTTAGCAGACGCTCTTAGCCAGAGCGACTCACAAATTGGTGCGTTCACCCTATAGCCAGTGGGATAACCACTTTACAATTTGGGGGGGGGGGGGGGGGGGGGGGGGGGTTAGAAGGAATACTTTAGCCTATCCCAGGTATTCCTTAAAGAGGTGGGGTTTCAAATGTCTCCGGAAGGTGGTGAGTGACTCCGCTGTCCTGGCGTCGTGAGGGAGCTTGTTCCACCATTGGGGTGCCAGAGCAGCGAACAGTTTTGACTGGGCTGAGCGGGAGCTGTGCTTCCGCAGAGGAAGGGGAGCCAGCAGGCCAGAGGTGGATGAACGCAATGTCCTCGTTTGGGTGTAGGGACTGATCAGAGCCTGAAGGTACAGGGGTGCCGTTCCCCTCACTGCTCCAAAGGCAAGCACCATGGTCTTGTAGACATCACAACATTATGGCTGTTACTCATATGGCTCATGTTACTCATATGGCTCATATGGCTGTTACTCATATAACGTCATAGCCTTGGCAAATTTGCATCTGTTTTAAAAACAATTGTATTTACAGTATCATTTTCTGTCTGGGAACAAGCAATAGGTAAATGTACACTATAACAATATAACAATACATTTTTGTTATCTGGGTCTCTCTCTACCAGCAGGCCCCATTTCCTGAAGATAATGATGATGTCACATACAGCACTGTCATCCCCCAGCACAAGGCCCAACTAAAAGTACAGGCCAAGGTAAAACTGCTCTGTTGATTAGCCACAGCTAGTATTATGTTATCAGAAACAACAGTAGGTGATTGTTTCCTCAGTGTTAATATAGTCATGGTTATGTCACCATTATACCTGTAGGCATAATATATCACATGTTGTGTCGAGTCAAATGTTGCCAGTGATGCTGTCAAACAAAGGAGTCCGCTTATACTGAACTTTGATCACAAGTTTTATTCATATCACAAGATTTCAGCATAAGTTTACAGACCTGCAGTGTCTGGAGAAACAGTGTCCCAAAATAATCTGTCTGTTTCTAACCCCCTCTTTGTCTAGCCCATACTTATAAAGAATGCAAAATATGGGTTGCTCCCTCTGCTGTCCAATCACCTGTCTCCCCTGGGGCGTCACCCTACAAATGGCTACTTTTGAACTAAAGTAAACATCCCTTCTGGTTCCACTAGAATAGTCATAATCTTAATACACTACATATTCCCCCCTTCGAGACGAACTAAAAGTCTCGAAAACAAAAAGAACAGGATTATGACGAGTAACAATTTATCTAATTAAGTATCTTTAACATTAAACCAAAAACATTTTTCTCTAGAGTGTAAATACCTTTCTATGAAATATGAACAAATGTTTATGAAGTGTGAATACATTACTATGAACCATGAACAAATCTTTATGGAGTGTGAGAGCGAAAAACTGTCTGGCAGCCATCGTTCCAGATATCCATCCATCAATCAAGACAGTAAAATTCTCTCACGGTCCCTCTGCCCCAGGCAACCACCTAGGTACTCCCGATGAATTCATAAATCTTTATCAATGCATTTGAAACTATGATGCAATTAAATACACATGAAAGCCCCAGCAAACAAAATACTATCCAAAATGTCCACTCTAAGGCTGGTCAACCCATCGGACCCTACAGTGGAACTCTATCCCTGCCTAGACTCCCTGTCCCTAAGCATTCACGAAATAAACAAAAACATCTAAGATCCCCACATGTATCCAATAACATCAAATATCATTCTACAAAAATTAATACCTAAGAATATGACACAAATTATGTATTACACACGCAAATATGTCTATATTTCATTGCAGACACTGGAATGTAGTCCACTACACTTCATCTCCTCCGTAGTCTCGACTTCCAATGCATTGTTGATGATGGAATCGGAACCTTTCCACCCCTTCCTTGTTCCATCTCCTCCAGTCATTGTCCTTTCATATTGTCCTTGTTTGCGTTTTTCAATCTCTACATATTCCCCCATATGCTTCTGGAAGAAAAGAAAAGACCAAACAGTATCTTTTGCAAAACAACACTTTCAAATTAAACATCAATATCAACTAAGAATATACAAATTATATATAAATGATGTATGAATCACATTATCCTATTTCCCCCCTTTGATTCATAACATCATACTAAAATCATACTAATATTGATTTTTTTTTTGAAAAATGATCAAATAATCAAAAAGGATATTTATCCATTAATATTCCATCCAGACCCCCTTGTCCATCTTCATCCAGATCAGGAACAGTCAACAACGGCATCTGAGTGTTGTCTCCAGGCATCACAACTCCAACCCATCTTAATATCATAGCTTTCGCAAAGGTCAGTAACAAAGTACAAAAGCAAAACATCACACAAAGCGCTATCAGAGCTGCAACTAAAATCTGAACCATCACTGCTCCTACTGGGCCTAACTGATCTTGCAACCAAGTCTTTGCTGACCATCCAGCTCCTTCAGATCTACCAAACGCATCCCTTATATTCTTCAACGCATCTATAACACTCGTGATATTATCGGAACTATCTGGGATCAAAGTATAACAATCATCCCCCGTCAGATTCATAGCCAAACATAAGCCACCTTGTTTTGCTAAAATATAGTCAAGAGCCATGTCATGTTTCAACAGCGTCAGTCTGTGACTTTTTTGAGTATTTGACAGAAGGTTAAACCCTCTTATTGTTTCATTCGCAAACCCCTGCAAAGTATAGGTAATATTATCAATATGATCTGCCAAAAATGTTACACCATACCATGGAAAAAGTCCCAGTCCCCACTTCTCTTATAGACTTATCCTCCAATGGTAGGCTTCAAGACTATGAAATGTCGCCATGTCTCTTTTCACCCTATTTTCAACCCTAGCTTCAGATTTATCTGTGTCCGGTGCTACCCCTCTTTTAATGGTAAAAGCCTCATATGGAAGCTTCAACGTTGACATGTAACAACATCCTGTCCATCCATAGGGTAAGAATATATATGCTTTATCACCACAAACCCACCAAATATCTCTAAAATTCCCAATAGTCACATTGCCAGGCAAAAGCTGATCTTTCACCATCAAAGTCCTGCTCTTCTTACTAACTGGTACATAAAAAGTTACATTATATTTCTCATCTCTAACCTTATGTTCATGCTTACCCAAAGTCATCATATAATCATCACAATTTGATATTCCCATGAACATACCCTTTCCATCATATGTTTTATTAGAACAAAAACAACTTTTAGCCCTCACTGCTTTCACCTCCAATGCTTCAAGGTTCGCTGTTACCTGATTTTCCTTCCCATCTAACAAATTCACATAGGGTAATTCATTTAACCAAGAACACCTAAACCTAGGCCTAAACAAATGTTTTGACAACGACATTACTTTATCTGTTAATGATTGTTGCTGATACAACAGCCATGACAAAGCATAAGATTGACACATACTCGATAGAGGTTGAGCGACCGTCTCTAAAATGGAACCCCACGTCTCTGGTGCTGGAATTCTCAACAGACATGGACCCTCAAGATTCCTCACTCATCTTACAGAATGAGTTAACTGCTGGAACCAAATATTTCTACATGCCCATTCATCTTTAATCTTCAAAACAGAAGAATCAAATCCATATGCCTTCCATTTAGTTTCTCTTTTCCCTAACGAGCGGTATTGATCAGATGTATCTTCTGATGTTATGTTG
>NW_028157285.1:0-86000 GCF_964263955.1 Coregonus lavaretus
TCCAGAAAATCACATTGTATGATTTTTAAGTAATTAATTTGCATTTTATTGCATGACATAAGTATTTGATCACCTACCAACCAGTAACAATTCTGTCTCTCACAGCCCTGTTAGTTTTTCTTTAAAAAGCCCTCCTGTTCTCCACTCATTACCTGTATTAACTGCACCTGTTTGAACTCGTTACCTGTATAAAAGACACCTGTCCACACACTCAATCAAACAGACTCCAACCTCTCCACAATGGCCAAGACCAGAGAGCTGTGTAAGGACATCAGGGATAAAATTGTAGACCTGCACAAGGCTGGGATGGGCTACAGGACAATAGGCAAGCACCTTGGTGAGAAGGCAACAACTGTTGGCGCAATTATTAGAAAATGGAAGAAGTTCAAGATGACGGTCAATCACCCTCGGTCTGGGGCTCCATGCAATATCTCACCTTGTGGGGCATCAATGATCATGAGGAAGGTGAGGGATCAGCCCAGAACTACACAGCAGGACCTGGTCAATGACCTGAAGAGAGCTGGGACCACAGTCTCAAAGAAAACCATTAGTAACACACTACGCCGTCATGGATTAAAATCCTGCAGCGCACGCAAGGTCCCCCTGCTCAATCCAGCGCATGTCCAGGCCCGTCTGAAGTTTGCCAATGACCATCTGGATGATCCAGAGGAGGAATGAGAAGGTATTGTGGTCTGATGAGACAAAAATAGAGCTTTTTGGTGTAAACTCCACTCGCCGTGTTTGGAGGAATAAGAAGGATGAGTACAACCCCAAGAACACCATCCCAACCGTGAAGCATGGAGGTGGAAACATAATTCTTTGGGGATGCTTTTCTGCAAAGGGGACAGGACGACTGCACCGTATTGAGGGGAGGATGGATGGGGCCATGTATCGCGAGATCTTGGCCAACAACCTCCTTCCCTCAGTAAGAGCATTGAAGATGGGTCGTGGCTTGGTCTTCCAGCATGACAACGACCCGAAACACACAGCCAGGGCAACTAAGGAGTGGCTCTGTAAGAAGCATCTCAAGGTCCTGGAGTGGCCTAGCCAGTCTCTAGACCTGAACCCAATAGAACATCTTTGGAGGGACCTGAAAGTCCGAATTGCCCATGGACAGCCCCGAAACCTGAATGATCTGGAGAAGGTCTGTATGGAGGAGTGGGCCAAAATCCCTGCTGCAGTGTGTGCAAACCTGGTCAAGACCTACAGGAAACGTATGATCTCTGTAATTGCAAACAAAGGTTTCTGTACCAAATATTAAGTTCTGCTTTTCTGATGTATCAAATACTTATGTCATGCAATAAAATGCAAATTAATTACTTAAAAATCATACAATGTGATTTTCTGGATTTTTGTTTTAGATTTTAGATTCCGTCTCTCACAGTTGAAGTGTACCTATAATAAAAATTGCAGACCTCTACATGTTTTGTAAGTAGGAAAACCTGCAAAATCGGCAGTGTATCAAATACTTGTTCACCCCACTGTACATGGGGTGCCAATACCTAGTCAATGATAGCTTGGCTATATACAGTGCCTTCTGAAAGTATTCAGACCCCTTGACTTTTTCCACATTTTATTACGTTACAGCCATATTCTAAAATTGATTAAATCGTTTTTCCCCCTCAATCTACACACAATACCCCATAATGTCTAAGCAAAAGACAGGTTTTTAGACGTTTTTCCCAATTTATTAATTAAAAAACTGAAATATCAAATTTACATACGTTTTCAGACCCTTTACTCAGTCCTTTCTTGAAGCACCTTTGGCAGCAATTACAACATCGAGTCTTCTTGGGTATGATGCTACAAGCTTGGCACACCTGTATTTGGGGAGTTTCATCCATTCAAGCTCTATCAGGTTGGATGGGGAGCACTGCTGCACAGCTATTTTCTGGTCTCTCCAGAGATGTTAAATTGGGTTCAAGTCTGGGCTCTGGCTGGGCCAGGTGAACCTTCGCCCCAGTCTGAAGTCCTGAGCGCTCTGGAGCAGGTTTTCATCAAGGATCTCTCTGTACTTTGCTCTGTTCATTATTCCCTCAATCCTGACTAGTCTCCCAGTCCCTGCCTCTGAAAAACATCCGCACAGCATGATACTGCCACGACCATGCTTCACCGTAGGCATGGTGCCAGGTTTCCTCCATACCTGACGCTTGGCATTCAGGCCAAAGAGTTCCATCTTGGTAACATCAGACCAGAGAATCTTGTTTCTCATGGTCAGAGTCCTTTAGGTGCCTCTTGGCAAACTCCAAGCGGGCTGAACTCTGGAGCTCTGTCAAAGTGATCATTGGGTTCTTGGTCACCTCCCTGACCAAGGCCCTTCTCCCCTGATTGCTCAGTTTGGCCGGGCGGACAGATCTAGAAAGAGTCATGGTGGTTTCAAACTTCTTCCATTTAAGAATAGAGGAGGCGAATATGTTCTTGGGGACCTTCAATGCTGCAGACATTTTTTGGTACCCTTCCCAGATCTGTGCCTCAACACAATCCTGTCTCGGAGCTCTACGGACAATTCCTTCGACCTCATGGCTTGGTTTTTGCTCTGACATGCAATGTCAACTGTGGGATGTTATATAGACAACATTTACATTTACATTTTAGTCATTTAGCAGACGCTCTTAACCAGAGCGACTTACAGGAGCAATTAGGGTTAAGTGCCTTGCTCAAGGGCACATTAACGTCATTTAGCAGACGCTCTTAGCCAGAGCGACTCACAAATTGGTGCGTTCACCCTATAGCCAGTGGGATAACCACTTTACAATTTGGGGGGGGGGGGGGGGGGGGTTAGAAGGAATACTTTATCCTATCCCAGGTATTCCTTAAAGAGGTGGGGTTTCAAATGTCTCCGGAAGGTGGTGAGTGACTCCGCTGTCCTGGCGTCGTGAGGGAGCTTGTTCCACCATTGGGGTGCCAGAGCAGCGAACAGTTTTGACTGGGCTGAGCGGGAGCTGTGCTTCCGCAGAGGAAGGGGAGCCAGCAGGCCAGAGGTGGATGAACGCAATGTCCTCGTTTGGGTGTAGGGACTGATCAGAGCCTGAAGGTACAGAGGTGCCGTTCCCCTCACTGCTCCATAGGCAAGCACCATGGTCTTGTAGCGGATGCGAGCTTCAACTGGAAGCCAGTGGAGTGTGCGGAGGAGGGGGGTGACGTGAGAGAACTTGGGAAGGTTGAACACCAGACGGGCTGCGGCATTCTGGATGAGTTGTAGGGGTTTAATGGCACAGGCAGGGAGCCCAGCCAACAGCGAGTTGCAGTAGTCCAGACGGGAGATGACAAGTGCCTGGACCAGGACCTGCGCCGCTTCCTGTGTAAGGCAGGGTCGCACTCTCCGAATGTTGTAGAGCATGAACCTGCAGGAGCGGGTCACCGCCTTGATGTTGGCGGAGAACGACAGGGTGTTGTCCAGGGTCACGCCTAGGCTCTTCGCACTCTGGGAGGAGGACACAGCGGAGTTGTCAACCGTGATGGCGAGATCATGGAACGGGCAGTCCTTCCCCGGGAGGAAGAGCAGCTCCGTCTTGCCAGGGTTCAGCTTGAGGTGGTGATCCGTCATCCATACTGATATGTCTGCCAGACATGCAGAGATGCGATTCGCCACCTGGTTATCAGAAGGGGGAAAGGAGAAGATTAGTTGTGTATCGTCAGCGTAGCAATGATAGGAGAGACCATGTGAGGATATGACAGAGCCAAGTGACTTGGTGTATAGGGAGAAAAGGAGAGGGCCCAGAACCGATCCCTGGGGGACACCAGTGGTGAGAGCACGTGGTGCGGAGACAGCTTCCCGCCACGCCACTTGGTAGGAGCGACCGGTCAGGTAGGACGCAATCCAGGAGTGAGCCGCGCCGGAGATGCCCATCTCGGAGAGGGTGGAGAGGAGGATCTGATGGTTCACAGTATCAAAGGCAGCAGACAGGTCTAGAAGGACAAGAGCAGAGGAGAGAGAGTTAGCTTTAGCAGTGCGGAGAGTCTCCGTGACACAGAGAAGAGCAGTCTCAGTTGAATGACCAGTCCTGAAACCTGATTGGTTTGGATCAAGAAGGTCATTCTGAGAGAGATAGCAAGAGAGTTGGCTAAAGACGGCACGCTCAATAGTTTTGGAAAGAAAAGAAAGAAGGGATACTGGTCTGTAGTTGTTGACATCAGTGGGGTCGAGTGTTGGTTTTTTGAGAAGGGGAGCAACTCTCGCTCTCTTGAAGACGGAAGGGACATGGCCAGCGGTCAAGGATGAGTTGATCAGCGAGGTGAGGTAGGGGAGAAGGTCACCGGAGATGGTCTGGAGAAGGGAGGAGGGGATGGGGTCAAGCGGGCAGGTTGTTGGGCGGCCTGCAGTCACAAGTCGCAGGATTTTATCTGGAGAGAGAGGGGAGAAAGAAGTCAAAGCATAGGGTAGGGCAGTGTGAGCAGGACCAGCAGTGTTATTAGACTTAACAAACGAGGATCGGATGTCGTCAACCTTCTTTTCAAAGTGGTTGACGAAGTCATCCACAGAGAGAGAGGAGGGGGGGGGGGGGGGAGGAGGATTCAGGAGGGAGGAAAATGTGGCAAAGAGCTTCCTAGGGTTAGAGGCAGATGCTTGGAATTTAGAGTGGTAGAAGGTGGCCTTAGCAGCAGAAACAGATGAAGAAAATGTAGAGAGGAGGGAGTGAAAAGATGCCAGGTCGGTAGGGAGTTTAGTTTTCTTCCATTTCCGCTCCGCTGCCCGGAGCTCTGTTCTGTGAGCTCGCAGTGAGTCATCAAGCCACGGAGCTGGGGGGGGAGGACCGAGCCGGCCGGGAGGATAGGGGACACAGAGAGTCAAAGGATGCAGAAAGGGAGGAGAGGAGGGTTGAGGAGGCAGAATCAGGAGATTGGAGGGAGAAGGATTGAGCAGAGGGAAGAGATGATAGGATGGAAGAGGAGAGAGTAGTGGGAGAGAGAGAGCGAAGGTTGCGGCGGCGCATTACCATCTGTGTAGGGGCAGAGTGAGTAGTGTGGGAGGAGAGCGAGAGAGAAAAGGAAACAAAGTAGTGGTCGGAGACTTGGAGGGGAGTTGCAGTGAGATTAGTAGAGGAGCAGCATCTAGTGAAGATGAGGTCAAGCGTATTGCCTGCCTTGTGAGTAGGGGGGGACGGTGAGAGGGTGAGGTCAAAAGAGGAGAGGAGTGGAAAGAAGGAGGCAGAGAGAAATGAGTCAAACGTGGACATAGGGAGGTTGAAATCCCCCAAAACTGTGAGGGGTGAGCCATCCTCAGGAAAGGAACTTATCAAGGCGTCGAGCTCGTTGATGAACTCTCCAAGGGAACCTGGAGGGCGATAGATGACAAGGATATTAAGCTTAAATGGGCTAGTGACTGTGACAGCATGGAATTCAAATGAGGAGATAGACAGATGGGTTAGGGGAAAAATTGAGAATGTCCACTTGGGAGAGATGAGGATTCCTGTACCACCACCCCTCTGACCAGATGCTCTCGGGGTATGCGAGAACACATGGTCAGACGAGGAGAGAGCAGTAGGAGTAGCCGTGTTTTCAGTGGTGATCCATGTTTCCGTCAGCGCCAGGAAGTCGAGGGACTGGAGGTTGGCATAGGCTGGGATGAAGTCAGCTTTGTTGGCAGCAGAACGGCAGTTCCAGAGGCTGCCTGCGACCTGGAACTCCAGGTGAGGGGTGCGTGCAGGGACCACCAGGTTAGAGAGGCAGCAGCCGCGCGGTGTTGTGCGTTGTTTGTGTAGCCTGGGCAGAGAGGAGAGAACAGGGATAGGCAGAGGCATAGTTGACAGGCTGTAGCAAATGGCTACAAAAATGCAGAGGAGATCGGAATGAAATGAGCTAAGCATCTGGGAGAGGAGAGAGGGGGGCCTCCCTCACCAAAAACTTCTACCTCAGAAACTAAAATTGTTTCACTGAACCACCCGAACAAAAACTCTCCCAACTTCCACCTTTAGAAATCAGAATTGTTGTGAACCACAGTTGTTCAATGTTTAAAGGAATAAACTCAAACCCACTTTATTCAGCTAGCCAACTATGACACCATAGCTGACTAGCATGCTAGCATCCAATAACACACAGTTAAGCACCAATACTCACAACAAACCACCAATACTGAGATAAATCATTTGAATTTATCTCAGGTGGACTCCAATCAAGTTGTAGAAACATCTCAAGGAATATCAATGGAAATAGGATGCACCTGAGCAACATTTCGAGATTCATAGCAAAGGGTCTGGAATACTTATGTAAATAAGGTATCTGTTTTTTATTTCTAATAAATTTGCAAAAATGTCTAAACCTGATTTTACTTTGTCATTATGGGGTACTGTGTGTAGATTGATGAGGGATTACATTTTTAATTTAAAAAAAATCAATTTTACAATAAGGCAGTAACGTATTTTTTGGTTGAAAAAGTCAAGGGGTCTGAATACTTTCAGAATGCACTGTATAGACACTAACTATTTCACTTTAAACACTTTGTTATATTTATTCACAAGAGAAGAAGAGGTTGCCCAGCACAAATTCATGTACAAACATGATTTTTCATGACATATTTGTAATTTAGCAGATGCTCTTATCCAGAGCGACTTATAGGACCAATTGGGGTTAATTGCCTTGCTTAAGGCCACAACGACAGATCTTTGACCTAGTTGGCTCAGGATTCAAACCAGCGACCTTTCAGTTACTGGCCCAACACTCTTAACCGCTAGGCTACCTGTTAAATACACAACACAATATGTGACATAAGTAGAATACAGAACACTTGAAACATTACAGGACATTTTTCATGATGGAAATTGAAATATTAAATGTGATTTTAAAAAACAGAATTTTTCAAAAAACCATGGAGGTGTTAACAATGTGTTTGATGACAGGGGCTAGATCTTCTGCATGCTCTTTTAGTAGCCAGGCTGGAATGCCATCAGGCCCACATGCTTTACGTGGGCTGAGTCTGTTCAGAGCTTGCTTTAACTGGCCAATGCTGCACTGCTCAACCTGCCTTGTAGGCATGGGCAGGGGGAAGATGGCAAGAGGTGTGGTGCTTGTCCATGCCTCAGCAAAGAAGCCATTCAAAACATCAGCCACGTCGTCGTCTTCAATTCCCTCGACCTCTATTCTCCCTCCTGATGTTTTCTTTGGTCCCAGTCCATTGTTAATGAAGTCCCACCATTCCTTAGGGTTTTTCTTCTTTAGGTCCTGGATTTCAGTTTTGTAGTAGCTTGTCTTTGCTTCCTTGATAAGCATTTGCACTGTGTTTCTGTATTTTCTCCATTTCATTGTTTCTCCCCATCTGTTGAAAATATTCTGTATTTTCCTGATGGCAGCCTTTATTCTTTCATTCATCCAGGGCTTGTACAGTGTTGTTGTTGTTTTCTTATTGGCATGTATACATCAAGTGCAGTTTGAATGCAGGAGTTGAACGTCTCCACCTTTGCATCGATGCTCTCCACCTCATATATGGCAGACCAGTCAGTACTGGCCATACATCGTGCAAAGGTCTCCTTTCTGTGCTAGGTTACCAGATGTCATTTTTTCCGCTGCACCTTTCTTCTCCCTCCTGATGTTGTGTTTGGAGAGAACAGCAGACATTTGTGATCACTGGATCCGAGGGGCAAGGACAGTGGGTTGTGTTAATCAGATCTAGGATGGAGTCCCCTCTGTGGTCTTGTCTTTGACCACTTGTTTCATGTCTTTATGGGAGTTTGTCAGCATCTTGATGGGCAGGTGATTAAAGTCTCCACACAGGATGAGACCTATTTGGGGAGAGGACATCCTGATCACATGGACAGTGATTATGAGATAATCCACAGTGTTCTGCTGCAGTGTTTTGTCATGTGCCCATGGTGGATGTTAGAGCACTCCACTACCAGAGATGAAACTGAGCTGGGGTGTTGTTTAGGACGGAGCTGAAGACACTCAAACTCTTCTTTCTCTAGGTCAGTTATTCTTCTCTTTGCCTGCATACTGTGATTCACATACATAGCCACGCCCCCTCCTCGCATCCCCTCTCTGGACCTGTCATTTCTGAACAGCTGATAGTCTTTGTCATCAGAACAGCCTCAATTCGTCGGGGCATGGACTCTACAAGGTGTCGAAAGCGTTCCACTGGGATGCTGGCTGGCCCATGTTGACTGCAATGCTTCCCACAGTTGTGTCAAGTTGTCTGGCAGTGGATTTCTACTCAGATTAGCTTGTTCCATCTCCTACAACAGATGCACAATTGGATTTGAGATCTGGTGCCTCAGAAGGCCACTGCAGTAACCTGAATTCACTGTCATGTTCGTGGAACCTTTTCTGGATAAGCCTTGTGGCATGGGGCATAATCCAGCTGAAATAATATATTTGCAGATGGAAAACTTCTGCCATGAAGGGATGCACCTGATTGACAATGATTTTTAGATATCCTGTGGCATTCAAACGTTGCTCCACTTTTATCAAGGGGCCCAATGTCTGCCATGAAAACACACCCCACACCACCATCCTGCAATGCTGACACACGGCATGGATGAATGTACTCGTGGTTTCCTCAATATCCTATACCTCTCATTATCTTTACAGTAGGAGCTATCTAAGCACTGCAAAACTGACAAGGTGCACACTGATCAGTTAAGAGATTCTATCATTCTACAACTTTCCCGTACCTCTGCACAGTTCTCTCACAGTGAGAAACAATAGGATTACATTAGAGTGTATCCAATCCACTACCACTTCTTATGTATACGTTGGTGTCTTTTTAAATTGCCCAGTCGAGAGAAACTCTTCCCACAGTCAGAGCAGGAGTAAGGCTTCTCTCCTGTGTGCGTTCTCTGATGAAGTCTTAGCTCAGTTGATGTTGTGAAGCATTTTACACAGTCAGAGCAGGAGTAAGGCTTCTCTCCTGTGTGTATACGTTCATGTATTTTTAAGTTGCCAGAATGAGAGAAACTTAACCCACAGTCAGAGCAGGAGTAAGGCTTCTCTCCTGTGTGTATACGTTCATGTATTTTTAAGGGGCCCTGTCGAGAGAAACTCTTCCCACACTCAGAGCAGGAGTAAGGCTTCTCTCCTGTGTGTGTTCTCTGATGAAGTCTTAGCTCAGTTGATGTTGTGAAGCATTTTACACAGTCAGAGCAGGAGTAAGGCTTCTCTCCTGTATGTATACGTTTATGTTGTTTTAAGGTGCTCTGATGAGAGAAACTTGCCCCACAGTCAGAGCAGGAGTAAGGCTTCTCTCCTGTGTGTGTTCTCTGATGAATTTTTAGCTCAGTTGATGTTTTGAAGCACTTTCCACAGTCAGAGCAGGAGTAAGACTTCTCTCCTGTGTGCACTCTCTGATGAACCGTCAGAGTCTGTGATGTAGTGAAATTCTTCCCACAGTCAGTACAGGAATACAGATTCTCTCCTGTGTGTATTTTTAGGTGTGTTTTTAGCTTTGATAGAATTGGGAAAATCTCCTCGCAATGTGGGCAGTGGTGAGACCTCTTAGCTCTGTGATCTTCCTGCTGTTGCTCTCTGGATATAGAGAATGTCTCAACATGGTCTCCTGTGTGAACAACATCAGAAGAACCAGTCAGTTGGTGTGATTTACATGTCAATCAAATGTATTTTATGAAGCCCATTTTACATCAGAAGTTGTCACAAAGTGCTTTATAGAAACCCAGCCAAAAACCCCAAAGAGCAAGCAATGCAGATGTAGAAGCCATATCATCCTCCACTCACTATCACGAGGGTTAGTAACTACACAGACTCATTTAATAGAACTTTGGCAGTTTGTCTACTTCACTTCTTTAGTCTACTATCTGATCACTCTAGATAGCCCAGTGAATAAAACAAATGCTGGCAATACTGGTGTCAAACCATGTACAGTGAGGGGGGAAAAAGTATTTGATCCCCTGCTGATTTTGTACGTTTTCCCACTGACAAAGACATGATCACATGAGACAGAATAACATTAAAAAAACCAGAAAAACGCATGTCAAAAATGTTATTAATTGATTTGCATTTTAATGAGGGAAATAAGTATTTGACCCCTCTGCAAAACATGACTTAGTACTTGGTGGCAAAACCCTTGTTGGCAATCACAGAGGTCAGACGTTTCTTGTAGTTGGCCATCAGGTTTGCACACATCTCAGGAGGGATTTTGTTCCAATCTTCTTTGCAGATCTTCTCCAAGTCATTAAGGTTTCGAGGCTGACGTTTGGCAACTCGAACCTTCAGCTCCCTCCACAGATTTTCTATGGGATTAAGGTCTGGAGACTGGCTAGGCCACTCCAGGACCTTAATGTGCTTCTTCTTGAGCCACTCCTTTGTTGCTTTGGCCGTGTGTTTTGGGTCACTGTCATGCTGGAATACCCATCCACAACCCATTTTCAATGCCCTGGCTGAGGGAAGGAGGTTCTCACCCAAGAATTGACGGTACATGGCCCTGTCCATCGTCCCTTTGATGCGGTGAAGTTGGCCTGTCCCCTTAGCAGAAAAACACCCCCAAAGCATAATGTTTCCACCTCCATGTTTGACGGTGGGGATGGTGTTCTTGGGGTCATAGGCAGCATTCCTCCTCCTCCAAACACAGCGAGTTGAGTTGATGCCAAATAGCTCCATTTTGGTCTCATCTGACCACAACACTTTCACCCAGTTCTCCTCTGAATCATTCAGATGTTCATTGGCAAACATCAGACAGCCCTGTATATGTGCTTTCTTGAGCAGGGAGACCTTGCGGGCGCTACAGGTTTTCAGTCCTTCACGGCGTAGTCAAGATAAGGTCGTGGTTATTGATCTCAGATTCTCAGTGTGAAAGTAGCCTTTCATTTTGGTCATTTGTGAGGTATTAAAAAAGATTATGTGAAAGTCTCCAGTCATCTAAAATGATATAGAATTGCATGAAATCCATTTATAAAATAACACATTTTTCCCGGACTCTAGGCTTCTAGGAAATTCCCGGATATTGGCAGGAACCGGAACAAGCTGCGGTACACGTTGATCCAGACCATCCCAAACATGCTCAAAGGGTGACATGTCTGGTGAGTATGCAGGACATGGAAGAATTGGGACATTTTCAGCATGTTCAATTGTGTACAGATCCCTGTGACATGGGGCCGTGCATTATCATGCTGAAACACGAGGTGATGGAGGTGGATGAATGGCAGGACAATGGGCCTCAGGATCTTGTCATGGCATCTCTGTGGTGATCGATGCTGCCTTTGACACCATCGATCACCACATTCTTTTGGAGAGACTGGAAACCCAAATTGGTCTACACGGACAAGTTCTGGCCTGGTTTAGATCTTACCTGTCGGAAAGATATCAGTTTGTCCTCCGACAAATCAACTGTACATTTCGGTGTTCCTCAAGGTTCCGTTTTAGGACCACTATTGTTTTCACTATATATTTTACCTCTTGGGGATGTTATTCGAAAACATAATGTTAACTTTCACTGCTATGCGGATGACACACAGCTGTACATTTCAATGAAACATGGTGAAGCCCCAAAATTGCCCTCGCTAGAAGCCTGTGTTTCAGACATAAGGAAGTGGATGGCTGAAAAAACTTTCTACTTTTAAACTCGGACAAAACAGAGATGCTTGTTCTAGGTCCCAAGAAACAAAGAGATCTTCTGTTAAATCTGACAATTCATCTTGATGGTTGTAAAGTCGTCTCAAATAAAACTGTGAAGGACCTCGGCGTTACTCTTGACCCTGATCTCTCTTTTGACGAACATATCAAGACTGTTTCAAGGACAGCTTTTTTCCATCTACGTAACATTGTAAAAATCAGAAATTTTCTGTCCAAAAATGATGCAGAAAAATTAATCCATGCATTTGTTACTTCTAGGTTAGACTACTGCAATGCTCTACTTTCCGGCTACCTGGATAAAGCACTAAATAAACTTCAGTTAGTGCTAAATACGGCTGCTAGAATCCTGACTAGAACCAAGAAATTTGATCATATTACTCCAGTGCTAGCTTCCCTACACTGGCTTCCTGTTAAGGCAAGGGCTGATTTCAAGGTTTTACTGTTAACTTATAAAGCGTTACATGGGCTTGCTCCTACCTATCTTTCCGAGTTGGTCCTGCCGTACATACCAATACGTACGCTACGGTCACAAGACGCAGGCCTCCTAATTGTCCCTAGAATTTCTAAGCAAACAGCGGGAGGCAGGGCTTTCTCCTATAGATCTCCATTTTTATGGAACAGTCTGCCTACCCATGTGAGAGACGCAGACTCGGTCTCAACCTTTAAGTCTTTACTGAAGACTTATCTCTTCAGTAGGTCATATGATTGAGTGTAGTCTGGCCCAGGAGTGTGAAGGTGAACGGAAAGGCTCTGGAGCAACGAACAGCCCTTGCTGTCTCTGCCAGGCCGGTTCCCCTCTCTCCACTGGGGTTCTCTGCCTCTAACCCTGTTACAGGGGCTGAGTCACTGGCTTGCTGGTGCTCTTTCATGCCGTCCCTAGGAGGGGTGCGTCACTTGAGTGGGTTGAGTTACTGACGTGATCTTCCTGTCTGGGTTGGCGCCCCCCCTTGGTTTGTGCTATGGTGGAGACCTCTGTGGGCTATACTCGGCCTTGTCTCAGGATTGTAAGTTGGTGGTTGAGGATATCCCTCTAGTGGTGCGGGGGCTGTGCTTTGGCAGAGTGGGTGGGGTTATATCCTTCCTGTTTGGCTCTGTCCGGGGGTTTCTTCGGATGGGGCCACAGTGTCTCCGGACCGCTCCTGTCTCAGCCTCCAGTATTTATGCTGCAGTAGTTTGTGTCGGGGGGCTGGGGTTAGTTGGTTATACCTGGAGTACTTCTCCTGTCTTATCCAGTGTCCTGTGTGAATTTAAGTATGCTCTCTCTAATTCTCTCGTTCTCTCTTTCTCTCTGAGAACCTGAGCCCTAGGACCATACGTCAGGACTACCGGGCATGCTGACACCTTGCTGTCCCCAGTCCGCCTGGCCTTGCTGCTATTCCAGTTTCAACTGTTCTGCCTGCGGTTACGAAACCCCTACCTGTCCCAGACCTGCTGTTTTCAACTCTTAATGATCGGCTATGAAAAGCCAACTGAGAGACCTGAGCCCTAGGACCATACGTCGGGACTACCGGCCGTGGTGACTCCTTGCTGTCCCCAGTCCGCCTGGCCTTGCTGCTATTCCAGTTTCAACTGTTCTTCCTGCGGTTATGGAACCCCTACCTGTCCCAGACCTGCTGTTTTCAACTCTTAATGATCGGCTATGAAAAGCCAACTGAGATTTATTCCTGATTATTATTTGACCATGCTTGTCACTTATGAACATTTTTGAACATCTTGGCATGGTTCTGTTATAATCTCCACCCGGCACAGCCAGAAGAGGACTGGCCACCCCTCATAGCCTGGTTCCTCTCTAGGTTTCGGCCTTTCTAGGGAGTTTTTCCTAGCCACCGTGCTTCTACACCTGCATTACTAGCTGTTTGGGGTTTTAGGCTGGGTTTCTGTACAGCACTTCGAGATATTAGCTGATGTACGAAGGGCTATATAAAATAAAATTTATTGATTGATTGATTCAAACTGCCATCGATAAAATGCATTTGTATTAGTTGTCTGTAGCTTATGCCATCCCATTCCATAACCCCGACACCACCATGTGGCACTCTGTTCACAACATTGACATCAGCAAACCGCACGCCCACACAACGCCATACACGGTGGTCAGCAGTTGTGAGGCTGGTTCGGCATACTGCACAATTCTCTAAAACAACATTGGAGGCAGCTAATGGTAGATAAATTAACCTAACATTCTCTGGCAACAGCTCTGGTGGACATTCCTGCAGTCAGCAGGCCAATTGCATGCTCCCTCAAAACTTGAGACATCTGTGGCATTGTGTTGTGTGAAAAACCTGCACATTTTAGAGTGGCATTTTTGTATTTGTTAGGGATCCCCATTAGATGCTGCCAAGCACCTCCTCAGCTACTCTTGTCCCCAGCACAAGGTGCACCCGTGTAATGATGATCATGCTATTTAATCAGCTTCTTGATATGCCACACCTGTCAAGTGGATGGATTATCTTGGCAAAGGAGAAATGCTCACTAACAGGGATGTAAACAAATTTAGAAATAAGTTTGTGTCTAGAACATTTCTGGGATCTTTTATTTCACCTCATGAAACATGGGACCAACACTTGACATGTTGCGTTTATATGGTTGTTCAGTGTATACAGTATTTCCCAAAAAAAATTATACAAACTATCAATAACGAAATTTAAATTGAACTGAAATCAGCTTTTCTGTTCTAATCAGGTCCATTCACAGGCTCAGAAGGATCCTTTGAGGGCGGAACATTTTCTGGCAACAGTAGTCCTTGCAGGGCTTCTGCCGTGAAGTCTTGGAGGCCCAAAAACTTCTCAGCTGCAGATATAATGATGTCCAGCATCTTGGACTTCTTGTGCAGTACAATTAATAACTGTGGCTATAAATACTAAAAAAATCCACCTTCAAAATAAGTGTATCAAGAACACTTTTTTTATTTATTTATTTATTTAACCGTTATTTAACCAGGTAAGCCAGTTGAGAACAAGTTCTCATTTACAACTGCGACCTGGCCAAGATAAGGCAAAGCAGTGCGATAAAAACAACAACACAGAGTTACATATGGGGTAAAATAAAACAAAGTCAAAAATACAACAGAAAAAATATATATACAGTGTGTGCAAATGTAGCAAGTTATGGAGGTAAGGCAATAAATAGGCTATAGTGCAAAATAATTACAATTAGTATTAACACTGGAATGATAGATGTGCAAGAGATGATGTGCAAATAGAGATACTGGGGTACAAATGAGCAAAATAAATAACGATATAGGGATGAGGTAGTTGGGCGGGCTAATTTCAGATGGGCTGTGTACAGGTGCAGTGATCGGTAAGGTGCTCTGACAACTGATGCTTAAAGTGTAACATATTCCACTTGATTGACATACATTATTTGCAACTGGTTGCAGTGCATCCACCGCCATATCTTCTTCAGAACTGTGGCCTCTTGCCCCTATAACTCTCTTCACCGCCTCCACATAGGAGATTTGCTGTACAGCCCTGACCCTTGACACCTCAACCTCTTTCACCCTAACAGGGCACTCTGGGAATTCAGGAATATGACCCCCACCACAGTTACAACATTTTACATTCACATGCTCTTCAATAACATATTCCTTCCGTCTGCAAACACTTGATATGTGGCCAAACTTTTTACATTTCTTGCATTGCATCAGGTTTTACACAAACTCTCTAATGGGGTATATTATATATCCCAGCTTTACATAGGGTGGTAGATACTCTTCATCAAACATCAATAATAAAGATGAACTTTGCTCCTTTTTCACATTCTCCATACGGGTCAAGCGACGTGCATTTGCATCCTTTTTCTTCTTTGGGATTTGGTTGGCAGAGCGCATCCAACTTTTAGGTGCATACACCGCCACCTACTGTACTGGTGTGTGAGGCCATTCACAGCCTACATACATTAAATTCATTGATACTGTAATTAATACAAAATTGCCCTGCCAAGTATTAGCCCATTCTAAAAAAGGTGAGGGAAAATGTTCTTGGTTCGTGCAGGTGACTGACCACCTCAGACCAATTGGCAGTACGCCCAGAACATTGTTCTGGGAACCAAAAGGGATATCTCAGTTTCAAAGTCTCAGCTTGGAGAGAAGAAGCCTTGTGAGGTATTGGTCGGTCACATGCAGGAACCAAATGTTAATGATGAATTAATTATGAATAAGCTAAATCATGCAAATATAACTTGTCTGTGTAAGCAGTATATAGGACAACTAACGGGACTGCCCCGGCAGAGCTCCCGACCGTCGTGTACTATGGTGCTTTTAAGTTTGTTGGAACCTCTCCAGCTTGCTGATAAAAAATAATGATTAATTTAAGTTTGACTTTGAGTCCCTTCGTGGCAATTTTCCACGACAAAAACCCACCACCCCATTCCACTATTTAACACTATCTAGTCCTACGCCAGACCACTACCACTTAACACCCCCTGCAGCTGTTCTGCAGTAAATCCTCGCAATCCCAAGTACTTCTCTGCCGCTGCCACCACAGTCTCTATTTTCTGGGACTTTTGATCCATTTCTGCAGTACAATTGACAACCATTGCTATAAATGCTAAAATGCCCACCTTACTGAAGCACATATTCTTCCCATCACTCTCTCTTGGTCTCTGCCTACTCACAGGAATCCTCTCAAGATCCCTCACCCTGTACCCATCTTCCTCTAGAACTCTCTTCACTGCTTCGGCATACAACACTTTCTGTACTACTGTAACCCTGGCAACCTCAATCTGTCTTTCTCTCACCTGACACCTCAGATCTACAGCCCGTTAGCACCCCCATAACTAACACACAGAACTTTCTCCACTGATACCACACATTTCTCATCTCATGCCCTCCTGTACACTTGTCACATCTAGGCATCTCACGCCTACACACTGCTGCAACAGGCCCATAAACTTCACACCTAAAACACTAATATTTACGGAACAAAATCGCTCACGGGATAACTGACACTTCCTACCTTGACCTTATCTGACAGAGACTATGTATCAAAATCCAACATGGCAGATAATGTATTCTGTTTCCCCACGCTCTACACCGGATCTACGTCTCACCAAACGGAGGGCGTCACAGACACCTGGAATCTTCCATTTCAACTGCTCATCCTCAACACTTAAACCTAACCCCGTTATCACTCCTTTCAATGCCACCCTGTTCCGGAGAGCAATTCAAGTCACAATTCCTGTCTCTTATCGCGCCCACTCATCATCCTTATCATCCTCGGAACGAGGCCCAAACTCAAGAGTTCCTCACAGCAGGTAATTATTCATCCTCACTCTCACCAGGTTCCATCGCTGAGCTACTGGAGGAAGTATCCCTCTTTTTGCACTTGATGATAACCTCCTTCACCACACTGCTTCCCTCTACACTCAGCTCCTTCTCAGCGGTCATCACTGCACCTGCCACCACAGTTAATTCATCCTCACTCTCATCACGTTCACTTTCCTCCGGTAGCTCTTCTAAAAGTTCTGTGTGATCTTCCATTCCATAGTCACTCAAATCATATTCCACTTTTCTCCTTTCTCCTTGTCCACCATCTTCTCCTTCATCAGATCTTCCAGAAGATTTGTGCATCCCCCACTCCAATTTTTTTCTTGTCCGCCATCTTACCACGCGTCTCAGCTCATCCACACCCCACTAGCTTCATGTAGCTGCACACTAATTATGTACCACAATATACAGTGGGGAAAAAAAGTATTTAGTCAGCCACCAATTGTGCAAGTTCTCCCACTTAAAAGGATGTGAGAGGCCTGTAATTTTCATCATAGGTACACGTCAACTATGACAGACAAAATGAGGAAAAAAAATCCAGAAAATCACATTGTAGGATTTTTAATGAATTTATTTGCAAATTATGGAGGAAAATAAGTATTTGGTCAATAACAAAAGTTTCTCAATGACAAAAGTTTGGCAATGACACATGTCAAACATTTTCTGTAAGTCTTCACAAGGTTTTCACACACTGTTGTTGGTATTTTGGCCCATTCCTCCATGCAGATCTCCTCTAGAGCAGTGATGTTTTGGGGCTGTCGCTGGGCAACACAGACTTTCAACTCCCTCCAAAGATTTTCTATGGGGTTGAGATCTGGAGACTGGCTAGGCCACTCCAGGACCTTGAAATGCTTCTTATGAAGCCACTCCTTCGTTGCCCGGGCGGTGTGTTTGGGATCATTGTCATGCTGAAAGACCCAGCCACGTTTCATCTTCAATGCCCTTGCTGATGGAAGGAGGTTTTCACTAAAAATCTCACGATACATGGCCCCATTCATTCTTTCCTTTACACGGATCAGTCGTCCTGGTCCCATTGCAGAAAAACAGCCCCAAAGCATGATGTTTCCACCCCCATGCTTCACAGTAGGTATGGTGTTCTTTGGATGCAACTCAGCATTCTTTATCCTCCAAACACGACAAGTTGAGTTTTTACCAAAAAGTTATATTTTGGTTTCATCTGACCATATGACATTCTCCCAATCCTCTTCTGGATCATCCAAATGCACTCTAGCAAACTTCAGATGGGCCTGGACATGTACTGGCTTAAGCAGGGGGACACATCTAGCACTGCAGGTGCGGCGTAGTGTTTTACTGATGGTAGGCTTTGTTACTTTGGTCCCAGCTCTCTGCAGGTCATTCACTAGGTTCCCCCGTGTGGTTCTGGGATTTTTGCTCACCGTTCTTGTGATCATTTTGACCCCACGGGGTGAGATCTTGCGTGGAGCCCCAGATCGAGGGAGATTATCAGTGGTCTTGTATGTCTTCCATTTCCTAATAATTGCTCCCACAGTTGATTTCTTCAAACCAAGCTGCTTACCTATTGCAGATTCAGTCTTCCCAGCCTGGTGCAGGTCTACAATTTTGTTTCTGGTGTCCTTTGACAGCTCTTTGGTCTTGGCCATAGTGGAGTTTGGAGTGTGACTGTTTGAGGATGTGGACAGGTGTATTTTATACTGATAACAAGTTCAAACAGGTGCCATTAATACAGGTAACGAGTGGAGGACAGAGGAGCCTCTTAAAGAAACAGTTACAGGTCTGTGAGAGCCAGAAATCTTGCTTGTTTGTAGGTGACCAAATACTTATTTTCCACCATAATTTGCAAATAAATTCATAAAAAATCCTACAATGTGATTTTCTGGATTTTTTTCCCTCATTTTGTCTGTCATAGTTGACATGTACCTATGATGAGAATTACAGGCCTCTCTCATCTTTTTAAGTGGGAGAACTTGCACAATTGGTGGCTGACTAAATACTTTTTTTCCCCACTGTAAATGATAATACCCATAACACCTAGCAGTCATAACAGGGAAATGGTTCCAATAATTTTTCCACCATTCATTTTTCCCATAGGGGGTTTTAGAAACACTTAAAATAAGGGCTGTGTTTCGTGTAGGCTTACCCTGGCATGGCGTTTTGATAACCATGTCAATCTCTCTAGGACAAGGTGACTTATCAATATTTTCGCCTGTATTTACCCCTACAAAAATGACACTTAATTAGCTACTAATGTGGCTATCATAAAGAACTACAAATGCCATGATGATCTGGACAAAATTGCCGAATCCAGTCAAAGGTAAGGATCTCTGGGTTAACTATCTAATGTTAGCTTATTTATTCATTACTAAATTTAGCTACATTTATTTAAATGGTCAATTCTGTGAACTGTCTTGTGCAAGTTTTAAATTGACACAATACCTGTTAGCAAAGGTGTCAGCTAGAGATGACATGCAGGAGATTGCAGTGATTTGAGCTATTTGTTGTTTTGCATGATGTCTACTTTGATGATAGAGTTTTACAATCTGAGAGGAAATAGAGCCAAATATATTGCTAAAAGTCACACCAGGGTAAGCCTACACAAAACAGCCCTTATTTTAATTGTTTCTAAAATGAATAAAAAGGGGAAATGATTGGAACCATTTCCCTGTTTGACCGCTACGTTTTATGACACCATTTTTGCAAAAATAACAATAATAAAAAAGCTGTATTCAGACTTTACTCAGTACTTTGTTGAAGCACCTTTGGCAGTGATTACAGCCTCAAGTCTTCTTGGGTATGACATTTTTACATTTACATTTACAGTCATTTAGCAGACGCTCTTATCCAGAGCGACTTACAGGAGCAATTAGGGTTAAGTGCCTTGCTCAAGGGCACATCGACAGATTTTTCACCTAGTCGGCTCGGGGATTAGAACCAGCGACCTTTCGGTTACTGGCACAACGCTCTTACCCACTAAGCTACCTGCCGCTACAAGCATGGCATACCTGTATTTGAGGAGTTTCTCTGCAGATCCTCTGAAGCTTGTCAGGTTAGATGGGGAGTGTCGCCACACAGCTATTTTCAGGTCTCTCTGTACTTTGCTCCGTTCATTTTTCCCTCAATCCTGACTAGTCTCCCAGTCCCTGCCACTGAAAAACATCCCCACAGCATGATGCTGCCACCACCATGCTTCACCGTTGGGATGGTGCCAGGATTCCTCCAGATGTGACGCTTGACATTCAGGCCAGAGAGTTCAATCTTGGTTTCATCAGACCAGAGAATCTTGTTTCTCATTGTCTGAGAATCCTTAAGGTGTCGTTTGGCAAACTCCCAGCGGGCAGTCATGTGCCTTTTCATGAGAAGTGGCTACCGTCAAGCCACTCTACCCTAAAGGCCTGATTGGTGGAGTGCTGCAGAGATGGTTGTCCTTCTGGAAGTTTCTCCCATCACCAGAGGAACAGGCTTCTTGGTGACCTCCCTGACCAAGGCCCTTCTCCCGCTATAGCTTAGTTTGTCCGGGCAGCCAGCTCTTGAAAAAGTATTGGTGGTTCTACACTTCTTCCATTTAAGAATGATGGAGGCCTTTCGATCATATCCTTGGACTAAAATGATTGACACTCAGGTGCAAGCCTAACATCATGTGCAAAGGGCCTTTGGGTAACGTAGCACATATTCAATGATATCTATTTTTCTCACGTAGGCTGTTCATTTCTGATCTTTGATACTTTTTTTGGTTTATAAACGTATCATGGTATACTACGTTAACGCTATACGTATGGGCCATATTGTTACTTGGTAGCTACTAGCAGCAGACCCTGTCTTGTGGATCATCTACCACTATTTTGGACGGTCCATACTGTAACGTTAACGTTAGTCTCAGGCTTCACTAACTAGCGTTACTGTTTTAGGTGGAGCTATTCTTTGCTACTTTTCAAACAAATACTACGTGATATTTCACATATCATCTTGCAAGATAGGCCTTTTGTTTTGATTGTGAGAAGTAATGGCCGAGAGAAGGCAGGAGACACTTTGTTTTGTTTAGCGTCGCTTAGGTTAGACTGCTCCCTTTAATGGATCAGTCGTCCACCAGGCTACACTCTACGATTAGGGGGAGGTGGGAGAGGAAGCGTTGGTTGTCTCGGTTAGGGAGACAGTGGAATGGGGTTCAGTGTTTTACTGTTAGGAAATATTTATGTTTGTTTCAACAGATCTTTACATATTTTCCTCACTACAAAATATTAATGCGGTCCTTGTGGTTACTAAACAGATTTTAGATATGCCTTTATGCTATAGCTTATT
This sequence comes from Coregonus lavaretus, assembly GCF_964263955.1. Taxonomy (NCBI): domain Eukaryota; kingdom Metazoa; phylum Chordata; class Actinopteri; order Salmoniformes; family Salmonidae; genus Coregonus; species Coregonus lavaretus. The sequence continues at coordinate 21,056 of NW_028157285.1, forward strand.
CCATGTTTACATCTTTGGTTAAATGACTTCAAATGCTAAACTTAAATTTACTTTGTGGAATGTCCATGGAGTTTGTAAACTATCCAAGCTTAAAACAGGTTATTACTAGGCTTAAACAACTTCATTCATCTATTGTGTTCCTACAAGAAACTCAATTGTTGAAGGATGAGCTACTTAAAGTATGCAGGAGATGGCAAGGGCAAGTAGTAGCATCCTGTTTCTCCTCTCATTCTCATGGTGTTATGGTTTTAATTCACTAATCTGTTCCGTTTCAAGTGGATACTATTATAACTGATACAGCTGGTAGATACATTTTGATACAGGGAACTCTTTTGAATGAGCATATTAATCTGGTTAATGTTTATGGTCCTAATGATGATAATCCCAAATTCTTTGAGAATGTATTTCTATTGATAGCCTCCATTCCTGGTAAAGTCCTAATGGCAGGGGACTTTAATTGCACTCTTGATCTTCATCTAGATCGCTCCTCTGGTTTATACACTTCCCACTCGCAGAGTAGAAAGAAATTACAGCATTTCATTAAGGACTTAAATCTATGTGAACCTTGGAGGACTCAGAACCCGAGTAAAAGGGAGTATTCATGTTACTCGTCAACATTTAAGTCATATTCTCATGTAGACTACTTTTTAGTTTCTTGCTTCCAAATGTAGCAGGAAGTGGATATGATACTATTGTTTTGAATGACCATTCCCCTGTGTCATTATTCTATAGGGATACAAAACTAGTAAAAGGATCCTCTAGAACAGGGGTGTCAAAGTCAAATGGACGGAGGGCCAAATAAAAAATTTAGCTACAAGCCGAGGGCCGGACTGTTCGAATGTTCATTGAAAATTTTTTAAATGACGCATATAGTCTAGTGAACCTAATTGAACCTACTGAAAACCTAACAAATATATTCCAATATGATCAGATAAATAAAGCAATATTTTCTTATGGCTCTGTCAGTAATCTTTAATTTTCAACAGACACAAAAGACAAATTTCCTTTATATAAAAATCCCCATAACATGAACATTAAATGAAAGAAACCGGTATTCAAGGCACCATCAGTAGCCTATATTTTCTATTTTAGCAAAAGTGGGCTAAATTTACTTCAAAGAAAAAAACAATAATAGCAATTTTCTATCATCCACTCAACTGAAATATTTTTAAAATATAATTGGATTGAAATACAATAAAATAAAGTGCAAAAATCTATTAATCAAAAACAACACTTTGTTTAAGGAGAAGTAACATGCAGTGAAAACAAATATTAAACTTTAACTTTTAAACTTGAACTGAGTAAAAACTCTAAATATGTGATTGCACAGTAATGTTCACTTGTTTGAGGTTGAGGGTGATACTTGGTGGTGTCCCATCTTTTCCACAAGTTCATCAATGTTCGGGGTAAGGCTCTGAGCTGAGGAAATCCTCAGAATTGAGTGGAGGTGTTCAGCAGTAAGTCGACTTCTGTGTGATGTTTTGTTCAGGTTCATCAAAGAAAACAGTTGTTCACACAGGTATGTGCTGCCAAACATAGACAACGTTTGAGCAGCCTGGATGCGCAGCTGGGGCATTGTGTCGGGGAGGAAACGGGCGAACTCCGCAGCACCCACTGCCGCATATTTTGCCCTCAGTGCATCATTGCATTGGAGGTCAATCAACTCCATTTGGAGGTTTGGTGGTGAGCTTTCCACGTCAACAGCAAATGGGTTACCGAGCAGTTCCAACCTGCTTTTTTGTGCTTCAAAGTCAGCAAATCGGCGTCGAAAGTCAGCGGCAAGCATACCTATTTTATCAGCCAACTGTGCGCTCGGGAACGCACTGGTAGAGAGCTTCTCTTTCATGGTCTGGCAGCTGGGAAAGTGGCTCAAATTTTCTTTCCGCATCTGCGTCTCCCACAGAGTCAGTTTGGTTTTAAATGCCTTCACTGTACTGTACATATCAGAGATGACATGATCCCGACCCTGCAGCTGCAAGTTCATTGCATTCAGATGACTCGTAATGTCACACAGAAAAGCCATTTCACACAGAAACATTTCGTCTCGGAGTTGTGTTGTGTCTTTCCCTTTGCTGTCCAAGAACAGACAAATCTCCTCACGAAGCTCGAAACATCTTTGAAGCACCTTTCCCTGGCTTAGCCATCGCACCTCTGTGTGATAAGGCAAATCACCATGCTCCGTTTCTAACTCCGTCAGAAATGCCTTGAACTGGCGGTGATTCAAACCTTTGGCTCTGATAAAGTTAACTGTGCGCGTGATGATGCTCATTACATGCTCCATTTTCAAGGCTTTACCGCACAACGCTTCCTGGTGTATGATACAATGATAAGCTGTCAGCTCACCTGTCGCGTTTTCCTCTTGCATCTTTTCCCGTATCTTCGCCACCAGTCCGCTCCTGTGTCCACACATCGCAGGTGCTCCGTCGGTTGTCAAACCCACGAGTTTTTCCCAAGGCAGCTCCATCTCATTTACACAAGGCTGCGGTCTGCGGGCCGGTTCTAATAATAAATCAAGATCATCCCAGGGGCCGTAAAAAACCTTCTCGCGGGCCGGATGTGGCCCGCGGGCCTTGACTCTGACATATGTGCTCTAGAAGGCGTTTGCATCCCAGATGGTTAAAGGACCCAGACTTCTTACATTACGTTGGAGTGCATATAGATGTTTATTTGACATTGAACACTGATTAAACGTCAGCGAGTACCAGATGGGAGGCTTTCAAAGCACATATTTGGGGGCAAATTATACGTGTTACCAGTTTAAAATCAAATAAATCAGAAAATGAGAGCAATGGACAGCAAAATGAGAGAATTGGAGAGGGAAGCTTTTTTGGACTACCCAGTCGAAGTAAACAAGGAATTATTTGGTCTTAAAGCTCAGTATGAAGAACTTCCCATCTCAAAGGCTGCAAACAGCTTAACTAGGCTGAAACAGTCCTATGATCAAGGGGATCATGGTTTAGACACTCGCAGAGTAGAAAGACATTTTGGAAATGTGATCGTTCAGATGTTGCTTTTTCATTATGGGGTATTGTGAGTAGATTGATGAAAAAAACGATTTAATCTATTTTACAGTAAGGCTCTAACGTAACAAAATATCAAAAAAGTCCAGGGGTCTGAATACTTTCTGGATGCACTGTATATAGACAGGTGTGTGCCTTTCCAAATCATGTCCAACAAACTTAATTAGATAGAACCTGCTCTTACCCTGAGAAACAGATTTCCCAATGTTCTCCTCCTCTTCTTCATCTTTAATGATGACATTCAGCTCCAGTGTTTGACTGCAATCTTCCAGCTTCACTGATGCCATCTCTGGATATTGCGATGCAAACTGGGCTCCACTGTCACAATCAGGACCCAGTGACTGTAGGTTTGGACTCAGTGTGGAAGGAGAGAGGTAGGCTGGGTTTTGTCCTCACTGTTGATGTTACCGGTCTCAGACTTATCTGAATCGGCCAGTAGTAATATAGAGAGCACAGACACAAAAGTTAGTGTTGACAGTTCTGGCAATATCTTTATTCTCTAAAAATATTTTCACATTTTTTCTTGTTCAATTATCTAATTCAGTGCTTGACTTGGACTGAAATAGGTGCCAATACTCATTTTGGGTGCCGGTACTGTTTATATTAAGGTGCAGGAGCTCCACAATACTTTTGAGCTAATACCTAACCTATAGTAGATGAATGCATAAATGACTCAAAATCCATTTAGTAAAAGGTTACAGTTTGTTTTAGACAGCACTGTGTGCTAATTTCCTGAATAACCGTGTCTTCACTGTATTACTTCAATCAAAAAACAATAGTATTTCCTGTTCACACCATAGCAACATTTATTGATAAAGACTGAAACGAGTGAATGTGTCTGAATATTAGTACACATGTAGAAAACTGATAATCATTACATTCTGCTTCAAAACAGTAGTCGGACCGTGAAATTGTCTCTATCTGATGCACCCGCACTGTCCTCACTGAAGTCCGTTGACGCTGACCGAGAGTAGCCGCCATTTTACCAGCTTGGGAATTTTACACAAAACCAATAACATGCTAAACGAACTCAGAAATCTCAAATAAATTGATTATTTATAAACAACTAAAATGAGAAAATTATGTACATCCACTCAGACAAACCCAAAAGCTCTAGCTATGTGACTTGTAAAATAGTTTTTATCACGTTCTTTCACTCACTCGGTTTGACACAAAAATAACACATCAAACGTTTACCAAACGTGATAATACCTTAACGGATGTGTTAACTAGCATGTTATGACATGTTCTTTCGACATTTGAAAGTTTAAACGTGCTATTACATACCTGTAGTAATAAATAGAAACGGACACAAAGGTTATCTTCTTGACTGCACAGTTCTGGCGCTTTCTTTATTGTTAAGAACGTGGGATGGGCGCGCCTGCCGGAACTTCCTGTTCCTCCACTACGACAGAGCAATGGTCCGTGCATTTCGGGATCCTTGGGACGGCCCTACCAGTGTTGCCAACTCATTTTCAGGAGAAGTTGCTAGAGGCAGGTCGATTTGTTGCTAAAAGTTATGATTTGACATTTGTTCGTTTAGATTTGTTTGTTTATTATCACATATTTGTATTTGTAAAAGTAATATAAACACATAACATTTATATGATCAGATTTTTTTATTTATAAACACAACACATTTAATTATTAAACAATTACACATTACACATTATTGAACAATTACATTTGATCTATATTCTTATTAACTAGTAGTGTATTGGTAGTTAGTAAACATGCTACCTAACTGATCAACAATTATAGGTACAAGCTAATAACAAGGTATATATGCTATCTTATTGAACAAGCAACTTAACTCAAATAATGATGTGTGCGCTAGGCATCTCTCTCCAGCTCTCTCCAGGTTGTTGTGCTGCTTGGCTGGCCTGCTGCTGCCTGTGCACGAGCTGAGCGCCTGCTGCTGACGTCACTCACAATGCACTTTTGCAGCCAGCCATGTTTGTTGTAATAATAATAATAATATGCCATTTAGCAGACGCTTTTATCCAAAGCGACTTACAGTCATGCGTGCATACATTTTTGTGTATGGGTGGTCCCGGGGATCGAACCCACTACCTTGGCGTTACAAGCGCCGTGCTCTACCAGCTGAGCTACAGAGGACCACGTGTTGTGGCTGAGTGTGTGACAGATAAAATCGTTTTAGTGTCATTTAGAGGTAAAATGTATGCATTTTAGTATTTGAGTCACTTTTCAAAAGTTGCTAAAAGTTCCAAATAAGTTTTTTAAAAGTAGCTACATTTGTTGCTAGGTGCTGTTTGAAAAAAAAAGTTGCCAGGGTAGTCTGAAAAGTTGCTAAATCTGGCAACAAAATTGCTAAGTTGGCATCACTGGGCCCTACCCCATTACATGAAAACGGGGTATCTGCCGCTGCCTCCTCCTCCTCCTCAGGGACACTTCTACTTTGGATAGAGTTGATCAATCTGTTGATTGTGGCCTGTGGAATGTAATAATAATAATAATATGCCATTTAGCAGACGCTTTTATCCAAAGCGACTTACAGTCATGTGTGCATAAAAATTTTTTTTTGTGTATGGGTGGTCCCGGGGATCGAACCCACTACCTTGGCGTTACAAGCGCCGTGCTCTACCAGCTGAGCTACAGAGGACCACGTTGTCCCATTCCTCTTCAGTGGCTGTGTGAAGTTGCTGTATATTGGTGGGAACTGGAACAAGCTGTGGTACACGTTGATCCAGCCCTCCCAAACATGCTCAATGGGTGCCATGTCTTGTGAGTATGCAGGACATGGAAGAACTGGGACATTTTCAGCTTCCTGGAATTGTGGACAGATCCTTGCGACATTGGGCCATGCATTATCATGCTGAAACATGACGTCGGCAGGACCTTGTCATGGTATCTCTGTGCATTACATTTGCCATTGATAAAATGCAATTGTGTTCCTTCTCCGTAGCTTATGCCTGCCCATACCATAACCCTGTCATGGGGTACTCTGTTCATGACATTGACATCAGCAAACCGCTCGCCCACACACATTTTTACATTTAAGTCATTTAGCAGACACTCTTATCCAGAGCGACTTACAGTTAGTGCATACATTAAATATATATAAAGCCTTAGACCACTGCGCCACTCGGAAGAACACCACCATACACATGGTCTGCAGTTGTGAGGGTGGTTGGGCATACTGCCAATGTTACTAAAACAAAGTTGGAGGCGGCTTATGGTAGAGAAATGACCATTAAATTATCTGGCAACAGCTCTGGTGGACATTCCTGCAGTCAGCATGCCAGTTGCATACTCCCTCAAAACTTGAGACATCTGTTGCATTGTCAGTGGTAGAAAAAGCACCCAATTGTCATACTTGAGTAAAAGTAAAGATACCTTAATAGAAAATGACTCAAGTAAAACTGAAAGTCACCCAGTAAAATACTACTTGAGTAAAAGTCTATAAGTATTTGGTTTTAAATTTACTTCACTATCAAAAGTAAAAGTAAACGTATGAATCATTTCAAATTCCTTATATTAAGTAAACCAGATGACACCATTTTTTATTTTATTTTCTATTAATGGATAGCCAGGGGCACACTCCAACACTCAGACATCATTTACAAATTAAACGTGTTTAGTGAGTCCGCCAGATCAGAGGCAGTAGGGATGACCAGGGATGTATGTCCTGTGTAGCTCAGTTGGTAGAGCATAGCGTTTGCAACGCCAGGGTTGTGGGTTCGTTTCCCACGGGGGGATAGTATGAAAATGTATGCAATCACTAACTGTAAATGACTAAAATGTAATATTTTTCTTTCGGAATGTAGTGAAGTAAAAGTTGTCCAAAATATAAATAGTAAAGTACAGATACCCCAAAAAACGACTTAAGTAGTACTTTAAATTATTTTTACTTCAGTACTTTACACCACTGGGCATTGTGTTGTGTGACAAAACTTCACATTTTAGAGTTTTATTTTTTTTAAACGGGGTATCTTATATATCCCAGCTTTACATAGGGTGGAAGATAGGCTTACCCTGGCGTAACGTTTTGATAACAGTGTACATCTCTCTAGGACAAGGTGACTTTGATAAATATATTCACCTGCATTTACCCCCCAAAAATGAAATGCTAATTAGCTGCTAATGTGGCTATCCTAAAGAACTACATTTACATTTACATTACATTTTAGTCATTTAGCAGACGCTCTTATCCAGAGCGACTTACAGGAGCAATTAGGGTTAAGTGCCTTGCTCAAGGGCACATTAACGTCATTTAGCAGACGCTCTTAGCCAGAGCGACTCACAAATTGGTGCGTTCACCCTATAGCCAGTGGGATAACCACTTTACAATTGGGGGGCGGGGGGGGTAGAAGGATTACTTTATCCTATCCCAGGTATTCCTTAAAGAGGTGGGGTTTCAAATGTCTCCGGAAGGTGGTGAGTGACTCCGCTGTCCTGGCGTCGTGAGGGAGCTTGTTCCACCATTGGGGTACCAGAGCAGCGAACAGTTTTGACTGGGCTGAGCGGGAACTATGCTTCCGCAGAGGAAGGGGAGCCAGCAGGCCAGAGGTGGATGAACGCAATGCCCTCGTTTGGGTGTAGGGACTGATCAGAGCCTGAAGGTACAGAGGTGCCGTTCCCCTCACTGCTCCATAGGCAAGCACCATGGTCTTGTAGCGGATGCAAGCTTCAACTGGAAGCCAGTGGAGTGTGCGGAGGAGGGGGGTGACGTGAGAGAACTTGGGAAGGTTGAACACCAGACGGGCTGCGGCATTCTGGATGAGTTGTAGGGGTTTAATGGCACAGGCAGGGAGGCCAGCCAACAGCGAGTTGCAGTAGTCCAGACGGGAGATGACAAGTGCCTGGATTAGGACCTGTGCCGCTTCCTGTGTAAGGCAGGGTCGTACTCTCCGAATGTTGTAGAGCATGAACCTGCAGGAGCGGGTCACCGCCTTGATGTTGGCGGAGAACGACAGGGTGTTGTCCAGGGTCACGCCTAGGCTCTTCGCACTCTGGGAGGAGGACACAGCGGAGTTGTCAACCGTGATGGCGAGATCATGGAACGGGCAGTCCTTCCCCGGGAGGAAGAGCAGCTCCGTCTTGCCAGGGTTCAGCTTGAGGTGGTGATCCGTCATCCATACTGATATGTCTGCCAGACATGCAGAGATGCGATTCGCCACCTGGTTATCAGAAGGGGGAAAGGAGAAGATTAGTTGTGTATCGTCAGCGTAGCAATGATAGGAAAGGCCATGTGAGGATATGACAGAGCCAAGTGACTTGGTGTATAGGGAGAAAAGGAGAGGGCCTAGAACTGAGCCCTGGGGGACACCAGTGGTGAGAGCACATGGTGCGGAGACAGCTTCTCGCCACGCCACTTGGTAGGAGCGACCGGTCAGGTAGGACGCAATCCAGGAGTGAGCCGCGCCGGAGATGCCCAGCTCGGAGAGGGTGGAGAGGAGGATCTGATGGTTCACAGTATCAAAGGCAGCAGACAGGTCTAGAAGGACAAGAGCAGAGGAGAGAGAGTTAGCTTTAGCAGTGCGGAGAGTCTCCGTGACACAGAGAAGAGCAGTCTCAGTTGAATGACCAGTCCTGAAACCTGATTGGTTTGGATCAAGAAGGTCATTCTGAGAGAGATAGCAAGAGAGTTGGCTAAAGACAGCACGCTCAATAGTTTTGGAAAGAAAAGAAAGAAGGGATACTGGTCTGTAGTTGTTGACATCAGTGGGGTCGAGTGTTGGTTTTTTGAGAAGGGGAGCAACTCTCGCTCTCTTGAAGACGGAAGGGACATGGCCAGCGGTCAAGGATGAGTTGATCAGCGAGGTGAGGTAGGGGAGAAGGTCACCGGAGATGGTCTGGAGAAGGGAGGAGGGGATGGGGTCAAGCGGGCAGGTTGTTGGGCGGCCTGCAGTCACAAGTCGCAGGATTTTATCTGGAGAGAGAGGGGAGAAAGAAGTCAAAGCATAGGGTAGGGCAGTGTGAGCAGGACCAGCAGTGTCATTAGACTTAACAAACGAGGATCGGATGTCGTCAACCTTCTTTTCAAAGTGGTTGACGAAGTCATCCACAGAGAGAGAGGAGGGGGGGGGGGGGGGGGGATTCAGGAGGGAGGAAAATGTGGCAAAGAGCTTCCTAGGGTTAGAGGCAGATGCTTGGAATTTAGAGTGGTAGAAGGTGGCCTTAGCAGCAGAAAAAGATGAAGAAAATGTAGAGAGGAGGGAGTGAAAAGATGCCAGGTCGGCAGGGAGTTTAGTTTTCTTCCATTTCCGCTCCGCTGCCCGGAGCTCTGTTCTGTGAGCTCGCAATGAGTCATCAAGCCACGGAGCTGGAGGGGAGGACCGAGCCGGCCGGGAGGATAGGGGACACAGAGAGTCAAAGGATGCAGAAAGGGAGGAGAGGAGGGTTGAGGAGGCAGAATCAGGAGATTGGAGGGAGAAGGATTGAGCAGAGGGAAGAGATGATAGGATGGAAGAGGAGAGAGTAGTGGGAGAGAGAGAGTGAAGGTTGCGGCGGCGCATTACCATCTGTGTAGGGGCAGAGTGAGTAGTGTGGGAGGAGAGCGAGAGAGAAAAGGAAACAAAGTAGTGGTCGGAGACATGGAGGGGAGTTGCAGTGAGATTAGTAGAGGAGCAGCATCTAGTGAAGATGAGGTCAAGCGTATTGCCTGCCTTGTGAGTAGGGGGGGACGATGAGAGGGTGAGGTCAAAAGAGGAGAGGAGTGGAAAGAAGGAGGCAGAGAGAAATGAGTCAAATGTGGACATAGGGAGGTTGAAATCCCCCAAAACTGTGAGGGGTGAGCCATCCTCAGGAAAGGAACTTATCAAGGCGTCAAGCTCATTGATTAACTCTCCAAGGGAACCTGGAGGGCGATAGATGACAAGGATATTAAGCTTAAATGGGCTAGTGAATGTGACAGCATGGAATTCAAATGAGGAGATAGATGGGTTAGGGGAAAAATTGAGAATGTCCACTTGGGAGAGATGAGGATTCCTGTACCACCACCCCTCTGACCAGATGCTCTCTACAAATGCCATGATGATCTGGACAAGACTGCCGAATCGAGGCAAAGGTAAGGATCTCTGGATTAACTATATAATGTTAGCTAAATGTAGTAATGAATAAATAGGCTACATTTATTTAATATGAACAATTCTGATGGGGGGCACTTACCCCACGACTTTAAAAAACGCACCTTTTCTAAAAAAAAACATTTAATTAAATAACTCAAAAAGTGTAAACTGTAGCAATTTATTTCCCTTTATAGTTTATTAGCCTAAGCATGACCTTCATCCACATAATCTCCCCCCCAAATGTTGCTTTTTTGTGTAAGCAATTAGATATTGTTCTTAGGGGGGGCGAGTTACCCCATAGGACCCTACCGCCAGTCTCCTCTAGGTACATAGGATGGCTACTTCCCAACCAGAACCCTGGCCTGATGCGAACGTGAGTAGATTACATTGAAAACAACGGTCGGCCATCTTGGAGACAGTCTCTACCTCTTATACCTCAGTGGTCAGGCGGGCAACATTCTTCAGATAAAGAAAAAAGAGCTAAAACTGTGCTGTCAAGACAATAGCTGTTGTGTCCGTTTCAAATGTATTACTACAGTTATGTAATAGCACGTTTCAACTTTCTAATTTAGAAAGAACATTTCTTAACATGCTAGGTCACAAATACGTCAAGGTATTATCAAGTTTGGTAAAGGTTTTAGCTATGTGTTATTTTTGTGTCAAACCGAGTGAGTGAAGAACGTGATAAAAACTATTTTACAAGTCACATAGCTAACTAGAGACTTTGGGTTTTTCTGTGTGATTGAATGTACATAATTTCATCAAGATAATTGAATAAATAATCAATTTATTTGAGATTTCTGAGTTCGTTTACATCAACATACTTCACTGCAGACAGTGCGGATGCATTAGAGAGAGAGAGAAGTTGACGGTTGCACTACTATTTTGAAGCTGCCTGAATGTAATGTCCAGCAGTTTTCTACATGTGTTGTAATCTAGGGTTGAAACCTGTTCAACCAAAAAAGAAAGTCAAAAAGAACCGGAAACTAAAGTGTTCTATACTTTTCAGGAATAGCAGTCATTTTAAAAGCATGGAATCCAGGTAATAACGTTATTTTACTTTCCTGGCATAAAATGTAAATGTAAAATTGTTCTCCAGTCCCACAAAAATCGCAACAACCCAGGTAACAAGGACCGTAACTGAGACAGAGACATTTGTAACATTCCCCTTAAGTCTTCCAGAGGTACTGCATGTCATAGCCTGTTTGGGACATTACAGGCACATTCATTACGTTTCTAATAAGTATTATAGAGGTTATTGTCTTGTTTTGTATGCTTTGTACAAAATAATAAAATGCAGGACGACAGGATATTTATAAACGTAGCTCTTTATTAGCTAGCTATAACTGGCATGTCCATGTGTCTCTGGCCATGATCATCTTTAGAATGACCTCACCACCTGGGTGGTCTTAACCAATCATAGCACAGTATGATATGACAGTATAATGCATCCAATTACAATTCAGTATGCTGACACATATGAATATTACATCCCCCTTCTTTTAAAAAAAGAAAAAATATGTAGAACAATAAAGCGTTTCTTTTGAATAAATGCTCTGTAGTTTGAACTCGAGGTAAGTAACCATTTAAACTGCACCAACTGCATCAACATAACAGACAAACAATGATTCAGCATACTGTTACTTTTAGAACAAACATTTCTCAGCAACTCAGCTTTTCACTGTAGCAATGACATCTCAACATATCAAACAAATACCATACCAAAGCATTTCAAGTTAACTTTCAATAACAAGTTTACAGTCTGGAACTCTTTTAGGGCAGCGATCCGCCTACACCCTTTGACATTTCACAGGTCTAGGACAGCTCTAGGCTTGACCTCAGTTATTGTGGTGTTGCAGGTAAGTATGGTGTATGTTGTGTTGTGTCTGTGTTTAGTCCACCCCGTTCTCTTTCAGGGGAACAGTTCATATCGTCAGTGTGTTGTTCTTTTGTGTTCAGTAGGTGACGACGATTGCGGCGGTACACCGCTCCTTCTGCGGTGCGAACGTGATATGAACGTTCAGTGTCAGCTGGTTGGATGACGACTGCTGGCTTCCAGTAGCCATGCTCCTGGATTCTAACTGACTCTCCGTCGTTCAGTGGTGGCAGTGGTCTGGCTGACCTGTCGTAGTATCGCTTTTGCTGTTGTTGTCTCTGTGCACGTTTTGCATGCACTTCCTTGTAGCTGACGACCTCAGGTTGCAGATGCTGGTTGGTGCTGGGAAGGATTGAGCGAAGTCTGCGGCTCATCAACAGCTGGGCTGGTGATTTGAAGTTGTCAACTGGAGTGTTGCGGTATTCAAGGAGACTGAGGTAGGGGTCTCTCTTGTCTGCTTTTGCTTTGTCCATGAGTGATTTAGCGATCTGCACAGATTTTTCAGCAAGGCCATTACTTTGAGGGTAATGTGGGCTTGTGGTGACGTGTGTGAACTCCCATGCTTTTGTGAATGATTCAAACTCATTTGATTTGTAACAGGGCCCATTGTCAGATATTAAAGTCTCTACAATGCCATGCCTGGCAAAGGCTGCTTTCAGCTTGTGTATCACAGCTGCAGATGTGGTGCTGTGAAGCTTGTCGAGTTCGAAGTATCTGCTGTAGTAGTCCACTGTTATAATGTAGTCCTCGTTGTTCCACGTGAACAGATCGGTTGCCACGACCTGCCAGGGTCGGTCTGGGATACGGTGAGGTAACATTGGCTCTTTGGTGTTTGAGGGGCGTCGTTCAAGACAGGTGGGGCATTTACCAACCATGTCCTCTATTTGTTTGCACATTCCGGGCCAAAACAAAATGTCCCGTGCTCTCTGTTTGCACTTTTCCATGCCCATGTGTCCAGCATGGATCTTTGTCAAAATCTCTTCTCTGAGACTGGTAGGAATGATGATTTTCTCTCCTTTGAAAATTATTCTGTTGATCTGTGATAGTTCGTCACGATGGTTCCAGAACTCTGAGACGCTCTGAGGGCATTTTCTCCTCTCCTCAGGCCATTCTGACTGTATGACTTTCCTCAGCTGTGTGAGTTGTGTGTCTTTTTCTGTTTCTGCTCGGATCTCCTTCAGTTTTGTGTCACTAACTGATAAGTTGCTGTACACGGTGTGCACCTGCATGTCCATGCCTTCACTGAGGCTGCTGTCCTTGTAGGTAAGAAACTTCCTGGAGAGTGTGTCTGCAACAGGGATGTCTTTGCCTGGACGGTGAGTGATTGTGAAGTCGTATTTTTGTAGTTGAAGGATCATTCTCTGTAGCCTTGGCGGGGCTGCGGCTAACGGTTTCCTCATGATTGACTCGAGGGGCTTGTGGTCTGATTCCACAATGACTTGTCGTCCATAGACATACTGATGGAAACGCTTACATCCGAACAGAATGGCGTACAGCTCCTTTTCGATTTGAGCGTAGTTGATTTCACAGTCTGTGAGAGATTTGGAAGCGTAGCCGATGGGTTTTCCTTCTTGCAGTAGCACTGCCCCTAGTCCATACTTTGACGCGTCCACCTGGAGTCTGAGCTCTTTGTTGGGGTCGTAGTAGGCAAGGATTGGTCCTGGTTCTCTCGTGATCAAGTCTTTCACTTTCTGGAAAGCGATGTCGTGTTGGTTGTCCCAGAGGAACTCACTGGACTGCTTTAGCAGCTGACGCAGGGGTGCATTAGCATTGGAGAGGCTGGGTGCGAACTTGGCTAAGTAGTTGACCATGCCAAGCACTGTTTCCAGCTCTGCGCGGTTCTTTGGTGGCTCCATTTCCTTTATGGCTGAGATCTTCTGCGGATCTGGCTTGATTCCATTCGCTGTGAGAAGATGCCCGAAGTAGCTGACCTCTGTAGCGCCGACTGTGCTCTTCTCGGGGTTGAGCCGGACTCCTCTCTCGCGGGACCTTTGCAGCATCGCGTTGAGGTTTCTGTCGTGTTCCTCTTTGGTTCGACCATAGACAAGGATGTCGTCCACAATTGCCACGACTCCGTCGAGGCCTTCGTACACCTCGTCGATCTTTCGCTGAAACTCGTCTTGGGCTGAGATAATCCCAAAAGGCAGGCGACGGAACCTGTAGCGTCCAAACGGTGTGTTGAACGTTGTGAGCTTAGATGACTCTTCTGTGAGCTTGATAGCCCAGTAGCCTGATCTGGCGTCCATGACACTGAAGTAGCGTGCGCCCGCTAGCTTGTGTGTGATGCCATCTAGCGTCGGTAAGGGGTAATGGGGGCGTTTGATAGCCTTGTTCAAGTCTCTTGGGTCGAGACATACTCTGAGCTTGCCTGTGCGTGGTTTCTCCACCACCACTAACGCGTTGACCCAATCCGTCGGTTCTGTAACCTTGGTGACGATGTCAGATTGCTCCATGCTCTCCAACTCTTTCTTCAGACGGGCGCGGAGAGCAAGTGGAATCTTTCTCATTTTTACATTTACATTTTAGTCATTTAGCAGACGCTCTTATCCAGAGCGACTTACAGTTAGTGAATACATATTTTTTTTATACTGGCCCCCCGTGGGAATCGAACCCACAACCCTGGCGTTGCAAACGCCATGCTCTATCAACTGAGCTACATCCCTGCCGGCCATTCCCTCCCCTACCCTGGACGACGCTGGGCCAATTGTGCGCCGCCCATGAGTCTCCCGGTCGCGGCCGGCTGCGACAGAGCCTGGATTCGAACCAGGATCTCTAGTGACACAATTAGCACTGCGATGCAGTGCCTTAGACCACTGCGCCACTCGGTGGGTAGACCACAGGGGTTGCGTCTGGGTCAAGGTGAATGGTACATTCTCCTGGGAATAGTCCTATTCCTGTAAAAACATCAGCAAACTCCTACATGACATTCTCTATCTCTACTGGTGCTGTCACTGATAAAACTAGCTTGATAAGGTCCATGTCTAAACATGCTTTAAGACCTAGCACTGCAGGTGCTCGAGTGTCAACAACGTAAAAGTCCAACATCATGTCCCTTTCCTTGTATTTGCATTTGAGAGTGCATGTGCCTTTTACTGGGAGCTGTTCACCACCATAACCAGACAGTCTGCGCATGGTGGGCTGTAGCTCACACTCAGATGTCAAGCTTCTGTACTTACTCAGAGGAATAATGTTTACTTGTGCACCAGTGTCTAGTTTGAATTTGAGCTCTGTGCCTTGTCTTCCTATCTCAATGTCAGCAAAGGCTTGCTCTGTCTCTGATATCTGACTTTTCTGTGTCACTGAATCAATAAACAGTTCATCAGCATTTGACTCTTTGATTGACATTTCATCTTCACTCACTGTATGTACTGTTTTTCCACGGTAAACTCTGCACACTTTTGCAAAGTGATTCCATTTTCCACATTTAGTACACTGTTTGCCTTTAGCTGGGCAATTCCCCTGTTCGCCATGCACTTTGTATCCACAATATCCACATGTTTTGGGGCGTTTGGAGTCTGTGTCGCTCTGTTTTGGAGTTATGTCTGTCTCCGCTCTGAAACATGCTCTCTGGGCACTGGAGGTTTGATGTCTGCCTGACTGCGTACACTGCTTGTTCACGTGATGCGCTCGTGCTGCCGCCTGAAATGGTTTTCATCTGAACCTGTGCTAGCTCGTGAGATCTGGCTATGTCGATAGCTTTGTCCAGCGTTAACTCTGATCCAACATTCAAAAGTTTCTCTCTCACTCGCGGTGAGTGTATTCCAAATACAATACGGTCCCTGACCATCTCATCCTTGTTTGCATAATCACAGTCTTTCACAAGCAGACGCAGCTCAGTGACAAACTGTTCAAACGATTCGCTAGCGCCTTGTACTTTCTCATGGAATTTGTACCTAGCGAAAATTGTATTGGTCTTTGGCACAACATATGCTTCATAACGATCGTAGTATGTTTTCAGTACCTTTGATTCAGCCTCGGTAAGTGTCCATGTGTTGTAAATGTCTCTCCCTTTTTCACCGATCCAGAGGAGCAGGTAGCTGCACTTTTCCTCTTCTCCTCTTTCCTTCAGAGGACCCGTGAACATCAGCTCCACATGCTGTTTGAACTTACGCCATGCATCGGGTAGATTTGTAGACCCCCAATCCATTCGAGGTGAAGGAACTCCAGCAAAATCCATCTTTTAGTCCTTTTACTCTGACACCATGTCTTGTTTTGTATGCTTTATACAAAATAATAAAATGCAGGACGACAGGATATTTATAAACGTAGCTCTTTATTAACTAGCTATAACTGGCATGTCCATGTGTCTCCGGCCATGATCATCTTTTAGAATGACCTCACCACCTGGGTGGTCTTAACCAATCATAGCACAGTATGATATGACAGTAGAATGCATCCAATTACAATTCAGTATGCTGACACATATGAATATTACAACTACTACACGTATAATTCAAGTCATACCTTTATTGTCATTCATGCTCTTATTTTTAACCTAGTAGTTTTGCAAAAGTGTAACCTGCATCAATTCTAGGAAATATTGGAATAACGTGCTTAAGAGGAGCCCTGACACGCACAACAGGATAACACAACTACCACATTTTCAATTGACAATCATTGATTTAAATGGATGTGGTCAATAGATTTGTATAGGCATATATACTAATTTAATTTAACTTGTAAGCCAAGGTTGGATTAGTAGGTCTATGCAACATGCACCTGGATAACCGCGTCATGAATCGGAACGGGCTCCAACGTCCTCATATACACATTATGACAAAATAAAGATCTTAATATTTCACCAAATAAAGACATAGAAGAAAACAGGTTCTAGAAACTCAATTTCTCCATGGCAATAGAATGTAAACATGTAAATTGCGCCAAATATATCCAAATATCGCCTACAACTCAATTCTCAGCACAGCATATTGGACGACTCCACAGGCATTGATCATTCGCGACTTAAGTCATTCCTGTTATCTCTAGAGCATCCCGTATATTTATAGCGCTGCATTTCGTCCCCCTCTGACCATGGATAGGGTTGGGAGCATTCCTGAGTTCACTTATGGTCCCACTAAGGTAATCTTAGGAGATATTCATTTTGGCATACTGTAAATGCCTGTGCATAATGTACCTAATAAAGCATAATTGTTTTAATTATCTTCAAAGGAATTCTGTAGAAGCAGCCTTTATTTTCAGACTCTGCAGGCCTGCTGGGAGGAAGCATATTACAATAAACAGGTAAGATTCATCCCACAAAAACAGTAACCACAGAAAAAAAGAGATAGATTTAATCCCAAAACAAGAGTTTTATATCAAGACAGTTTAGAGAAGATGGTCATAAGAGTTTTTAATATCACTTGCAAATTGTGAGACATGAGCAGTTGTGAAATGTTGCGAGAGGCCCTTCTGAAAGCACATTATATGGTCTTTAGTGGCACGGTTTCACACCTTACCTCATCTTGCAGAAGAAGTTCATGGTCCACTATCTGCTGCTCCAGAGTCGAGGCCATGTCTCGCCCCATGTCACCATGGAGCACATGAGCGACTGGCTGGTGTCTCAGGGCAAAAAATCCCTTAGGGAGAGGTGAGTACCACGTCAGCTCTCACCTTCACTGCCATTCTCTGTCACCAGCAGCACTCCAGGAGGTGTGGGTAAAATAAACAACAGATAAATAGGAAGCCAGGAAAGTTGAAA
Organism: Coregonus lavaretus; assembly: GCF_964263955.1. Classification (NCBI taxonomy): domain Eukaryota; kingdom Metazoa; phylum Chordata; class Actinopteri; order Salmoniformes; family Salmonidae; genus Coregonus; species Coregonus lavaretus. Next base: position 38,681 of record NW_028157285.1, read on the forward strand.
TGCTTTGTGTTTTATTTGAAGGGTGTGGAAGGAAACCCTGGAGGAGGGGAACGAACTCGCTCGGCTGGTAAGAGAATGAGAGTTAGAGACTTAGACTATCAGTCAGTGAGCTCCTTTCTAGCCTTTCAACAACTAGTCAGTACAGCAGAATATATCTGTTGTGAAATTACACTAATGGGACTTCCTGTTTCCTACGGCAGACCTGGGAAGTAAACACCTGCCTAAAAATGATTGACATGGAGCACAAGGCTGTCTGCAAGCTCCGCCGCTCTATGCACACCACCTCTCCAGCTGGAGCTGACATGTGAGTTCCATGTACTGCCCTGCATACAGCTTGCTCCATTCATCTACACATCTGGAGCTATGCAGAAAATAACTAGGGCAGTGTTCTCTGTGTGAACATTGCACATCGTTTAGCTTTCTCTGCTGCTTTTTGTTGATTTCAGCGACCCCAAGGTCCACATCATCGTGGAGAGAGCTGTGAGGAGCATTCTGGACAAGCTGTCCAATAAGCCCTGTAGCAACCTGCTCAGCCCATCCCAGGTGGTGGTGGAGCTGGTGCCCAGGATCCTCCTGGCCCTGTGGCTTCAGCCAGAGGAAGGCCATTCAGATCACCCCATCCTCCTAAGCGGGATGGCTGTGAGTATGGTGGTGGCCGTAGGGGAGAAGCTCTCCAACACGTTGAAGGCCTCTTCTCCTCACACCCCTTTCTCCCGGGCTGCTGCTTTTGACTCTGTGAGGTCGATCCTCGGGAGAATCAGCCAGTCCTTCTCCCTGGATGACCTCAAGACCCCTTTTTTTATGAGCTCTGTCTGTGCCTTTGTGGCGGACGAGGTGAAAAGCTACTTCCAGCCTACTGCAGACACCCTGCGAGTTCCCCCTGTCCTAGTGGTGGCCTTCTCCGCCACACTACCAGCTGATATCCAAGCAGGTGAGTAGCACTCATAGAAATCACTCTGACAGATGCCTTTTGTCATGACATCCTGGTGCCTTGTAGTAGTAGAGCCAATCAGGATTTTAATTGTCACCCCTAACACAGATGCAGACCAGGCTTCTTCCCACCTGGAGGTTGTGGAAATCCCCCATAACACAGAGGCAGACCCAGCTTCTTCCCACCCGGAGGTTGTGGACATCACCCCTAACACAGAGAAAGACCCGGCTTCTGCCCACCTGGAGGTTGAGGGATTCACCCCTAACACAGAGTTTGACCCAGCTTCTCCCCACCTAGATGTTGTTGACATCACCCGTAGCAGAGAGGAAGACCCGGCTTCTTCCCACATAGTGGTTTTGGACATCACCCCTAACACAGAGGCACACCTGGCTTCTTTCCACCTGGAGGTTGCTGACAAAACCCGTAGCACAGAGGCAGACCCGGTATCTTCCCACCTGGAAGTTGAGGACATCACCCCTAACACAGAGGCACACCTGGCTTCTTCCCATCAGGAGCTTGTGGACATCACCCCAAACACAGAGGCAGACCCGGCTTCTTCCCACCTAGAGATTGCGGTCATCAACCCTAACAAAGAGGCACACCTGGCTTCTTCCCACCTGGAGATTGTGAACGTCACCCCTAACACAGAGGCTGAGACGGCTTCTACCCACCTGAAGTTTGTGGACATCACCCCTAACACAGAGTCAGACCCTGCTTCTTCCCACCTGGAGGTTGTGGACATCACCCCTAACAAAGAGGCACACCTGGCTTCTTCCCACAAGGAGCTTGTGGACATCACCCCTAACACAGAGGCTGAGACGGCTTCTACTCACCTGAAGTTTGTGGTCATCACCCCTAACACAGAGTTAGACCCGGCTTCTTCCTATCAGGAGGTTGTGGAAACCACCCCTAACACAGAGACAGACCCGGCTTCTTCCCACCTGGAGCTTGTGGACATCACCCCAAACACAGAGGCAGACCCGGCTTCTTCCCACCTAGAGATTGCGGACATCAATTCTAACAAAGAGGCACACCTGGATTCTTCCCACCTGGAGGTTGTGAACATCACCCCTAACAAAGAGGCAGACCCGGCTTCTTCCCACCTGAAGGTTGTGGACATCAACCCTAACACAGAGGCAGAGCCAGCTTCTTCCCACATGGAGGTTGTGGACATCATCACTAACACAGAGGCAGACCCAGCATCTTCCCACCTGGAGGTTGTGAACATCACCCCTAAAACAGAGGCAGAACCGGCTTCTTCCCACCTGGAGCTTGTGGACATCACCCCAAACACAGAGGCAGATCCTGCTTCTTCCCACCTGGAGTTTGTGGACATCACCCCTAACACAGATGCAGACCCGGCTTCTTCCCACCTAGAGGTTGTGGACATCACCCCAAACACAGAGGCACATCCTGCTTCTTCCCACCTGGAGCTTGTGGACCTCACCCCTAACACAGATGCATACCCTGCTTCTTCACTCTTGGAGATTGTGGACGTCACACCTGAAGAAAAGCCTCTCATGGTGGCCGTCTACGCCACTCTGCCATCTGACATCCAAGCAGGTGAGTAAGACTTATAGAAAGCACTCTGACAGGTGCCGTTCATCATGATAACATGTAAAGTGTTGTTCCCATGTTTCATGAGCTGAAATAAAAGATCCCATTCAACTGGCCAGTGTTTAGAACCTACGGTTTGCATTAATTTACATTCTGTCCCGCTTTTGTCCCTTTCCAGAGGATGTTGCTGTGGTCACCCTGGACGTCACCCCACACGTCACCAAGGACGTGACCCTGGATGTTCCATGCAGGGCGAGGAAAGGGGCAGTCCAGCGTTTTTTTTGCAGGCTTTGGAGGGCAGTGTGCTGCTGCGCTTGCCACAAGGAAGAGGAGGAACAATATTAATTATTCATTAGACCAGAAACAGGATTGAACCATATACCATTAAATTCTTTGCATTATAGTTGCCTTCAATTCTGATTTTCTTCTGTTTAATTCTTAATTAATTTCAGAACATTTCTCTAAACTCTGTGGAGTAGGTTGTATAGACAGGTGGGAAACATCCCAATCCCAATTTTAATGCTTTTAATAATTAACTTATTACATTTTTTTTAGATGTATTATTTGACAAAAAAGTGGAGGGCGCGACAAAAAAACTTTTATCATCATAGAAAACTCTTGCTCACTATTAAAAATGCATTGTTTTATTTAAGCAAGGTTAAAAGATTAACGTTTCGGCCTAGTCTATGACAATATGCAAGTTGTGTTTGCCCAGTTAAAGGGGGACCCAGACTCACCCTGGTTCTTGAGGGTTGCAGACACTGAATAATTATCATTTCAAATAAATGGCACTTTTCAAGTCTTGACTAAAAACCTTTAATGAATATGAATTTAAATACAATTGACTTGAGGATCAGAGCAGGCAGGCTGACTGGCTTGCCCTGAAGGCCCTCTGCCTCTACCTCTGTGTGGTTAATCTCAGCCAAGAGGTTGTATGGGTTGTCTGTCTCTCTCTGGGTGTGAATCACTATCACTATGACCTCTCGCTCCGCCTGCCCATTGGCCTGATTAGAAGGCTTCCCCTCTCATTCCTTGTTCACAGGAGCAGGGGTGATGGCATCCGGGGTAACCTCCTCCTCTCCTGTATCTAACCCATCTTTCTGGCTGTGAGTTCGACTGAGGTCACTCGTTCTCTCTCCCAGGGTGTTGGATAGTTTCTCCTCCTCTGTGTCTTGTGTATTTTCTATATTGTAGAATAATAGTGAAGACATCAAAACTATTAAATAACACATATGGCATCATGTAGTAACCAAAAACGTGTTACACATATCAAAATATATTTCAGATTTGAGATTCTTCAAAGTAGCCACCCTTTGCTTGATCACAGCTTTGTACATACAGAATAATACGAAATGTTCTGAGACCAGGTTGCGCTTTCACCTCCCCCGGTAAGAGGGGAATAAGGCAACCTCAGAGTTACATTCAAGGATACTTTATTGACACACATGGATGAAATGGACATGGAAAGGTAGTGGAATGATAGTGGTCCTGTAATGGACAGATAACAGGGCTAATGAATATGCACAATAACTGATAGCACAAGTAGAGCAACAACGCTATTAACAAAGGAAGGGCTGTATTAATGGCATAATGCTACCTGCGGAGTATTACACAACACAGTAAAACACAGAGAGGCAACTTACAATAGGCAATGGTAGTAAATATAAAGAACAACAAGGAAGAATGATATACATGTTACAAACTCACTTTGTGCACGTACACTATCCCACGGTATATCTGTGCATTCAAATTGTCATCGATAAATGAAATTGTGTTCATTGTCTGTAGCTTATGCCTGCCCATAACATAACCCCACTGCCACCATGGAGCATTCACAACTTTGACATCAGCCAACAGCTCACCCATACGCTGCTTTACAAGTGGTCTGAAGTCGTGAGGCCAGTTAGAAGTACTGCCAAATTCTCTAAAGCCGCCTTGGCTTATGGTTGAGAAACTAACATAAACGTATCTGTTAACAGCTCTGGTGGACATTCCTGCAGTCCGTAAGCCAATTGCACGCTGCCTCAAAACTTGAAACATCTGTGCATTGTGTTGTGTGACAAAACTGCACATTTTAGAGTGGCATTTTATTGTCCTCAGCACAAGGTGCACCTGTGTAATTATCATGCTGTTTAATCAGCTTCTTGATATGCCATATTTGTCAGGTGGATGGATTATCTTGGCAAAGGAGAAATGCTTGCTTACAGGGATGTAAACAAATTTGTGCACACAATTTGAGAAAAATAAGCTTTTTGTGCGAACGAAATATTTCACGCTTTTATTTCAGCTCATGAAACATGGGACCAACACTTTACATATTGCGTTAATATTTTTGTTCAGTGTAGTTATTAGGTTGGGAGAATGGGATCCTATCTGGGCTAGCTAAAGCCAAATTCATGGTTAGTAGTATGACAGAGAAAAAATAACAAGACAAATTTAAACATCACAAATCTGAGGGGGCAGGTGACCCTGTGCCCCCTTTGGGCATGATGTCTCTGCTATCAACCACATCATTCTGTCTCCGTGAATATTCAAAACAGACACATTCATTCAGGTCTGGTACTGTTCCTACCATATAGATCAGGGATGGACAATTCCTGTCCTTGGGGGCCGGAGTGGTGTCGCACTTTTTCCGCACACTCTCTAAAACACAAGGCCAAATATTCACTGGAGTTGCTTACCAAGATGACATTGAATGTTCCTGAGTGGCTTAGTTACAGTTTTGACTTAATTCGGCTTGAAAACTTATGGCAAAAAAAAAAAATGGCTGTCTATATAATGTATATTGCATATATTTTACAATCCAGTTGTGCAAAGCTCTTGGAGACTTACCCAGAAAGACACAGCTTTAATCGACTCAGGGGTGTGAATATTTATGTAAATGAGATATTTCTGTATTTAATTTCCAATACATTTGCAAAAATTTCAAAAACGTGTTTTCACTTTGTCATTATGGGGTATTGTATGTAGCTGCGTGAGAGAAAATATTATAGTTGAATCCATTTTGAATTCAGGCTGTAAGAAAACAACATGTGGAATAAGTTAAGGGGTATGAATACTTTCTGAATGCACTGTATATCTGCAAGAAAATGATAAATATGTGAATGTTTGAAAGGGGGTCATATAAACATTGCCTTATTTATATTTTTACAGACAATATTAAGTGAATTCTGTCTGAAATAGTCATGCTATAATGGGCATAGTTTCTCAGACCAAATTTCCATTCTGGCTGAAACAAAGCAATCTGATCATGCTCCAGTCAAATACAGCTATAGGGAATGCCTATACATTGTCCAATCTCCTTCCACACATTGATTTCATTCTTCGCATCTTTATTCAGAAACAAACAAACTTGCTGTTTCAGTGTCTTGTTGCAGGTTGTGCAATGTTCAAAAGTGTGTGTGATATTAGCATTAACTTGTGTGTGTGGTGTCAAGCGTGGATGGTCCTATGTATGCAAATAGCCGAGATTGGATATTTCAGCACCATGGACAGCAGCAACATTGGGATAGCGAGATCTGTAATTCAGCAACACATGACACTGGATAGCGGCTGTCTCAGGTGAACTTGGCATTGGGAAAATCCCATCTAATAGGAAACGAGGCATAGGAGGCAAAAAGACTGAAAGAGAAGACTTCCACAGGAACTCTATGCTTAACTGTTCTGCCACATTCATTTCAAATGTTACATTTTTCGATTTGTAAATAAAAGGGAACACATCTGCAAATAATGTAAATTGACTTTTCTAACTACACTGTACAGCTTTAGTGTGTCTGTGTCTCATAGGTACAACTGCAAGCAATTCGCTTCTCAAATCCTTCTCAAATGTCTGTTTAATGTGAGAAACTAAATTAAAAACAATCGTTAGACTAATACAATGCGTACTGTCACAAATTATTACTATTCCCAACAAGACAACGAAGTGATGGTCTTTACCCACCATGGAGACTTATAAAGGCTACTTCCCCCCCACCAAAAGTTCCCACGCAGAGCGATGTTGTTTACTACATCATTATGCATATGTAGCGTGGTTCGTTCTGCGTTGTGTACTTTTAATTAGGACACTGCCACAACTGGAATTCTGATGGTTGGATAATTTTTATTCGACCTGCACACGAAGAGACAAAAAAATGAAGTTAGCCCTTGGTGCAGCCACAGCTCTCGGGCACCTTGCTAGTTGAAGGTCAGGCAAAAGAGAACAGGTGCTGCATGCACACATTCAGTGCCTAACAACACACTATACAATACAAGTAAAATGATATACAACATAATTCTGACAAAATAAAAGACATACCTGTACACGAAGAGACAACACACAATAGGTTAGCCCTTGGTGCAGCCACAGCTCTCGGGCACCTGCGTGAGCACATAGAAACTCACTCAAACACTGCCCCAAATACTCCAGAGTTACAATAGGTACCCTAATTAGCGAGCTTGGTGAAAGTTGTTAACATACATCTTTATATTGTCCACATTGTAACAAAACCTGTAGTTGCGTAACAGCACTTTGTGTAACTTTACCACAGTTTTATGTTGACAAATTACGGTGCCAAGGACAACATACCTTGCTAGTTGAAGGTCAGGCAAAAGAGAACAATAAGAGGGTACATAAATACAGATAACCCGCGATGGACCAAACCAAAATATACACAACTTTTACAATTAGGTGTATTTACAATATAGATATATAAAAATGTTTGTACACCAAAAAATTACATTAGCTATGCAGCTGTAATTAAATAAAAACCACATTGAATTATTATTATTATTATTATTATTAACTTATTAACATCCCCTCTTGACCTGGCCTAGTTGAACTGTCCTTGTGTGCAACTTGGTGCATAATCTAGGGGAACAACATCACACTACTACATTCACCCCTACTGTTTTACACTAGATTATAAACACAAAACAAAACTCACTGTCACGCTCTGGCTCCGGGACTTTGTATTTTGAGCCAGGGTGTGTTCGTTTTGGTTGTGTTTTGTTTTGGTTGGGTTGTCATTGGTTTTGTGTTTCCCTTATTTGGTCAATGACTCCCAATCGGAGGTAACGAGTGTCAGCTGTCGGCTCGTTATCTCTGATTGGGAGCCATATTTAAACTGTCTGTGTTCACCTTGTGTTTGTGGGATTTTGTTAGTGTGGTTTCATTGTGTACCATAGACGTCACGTTTTCGTTGTTTTGTTCGTGTGTACGTTAAAATAATAAATATGCTCGCTACCAACGCTGCGCTTTGGTCCTACTTCATAGACGATCGTGACACACATTACCTCGAAGGTAACAAAGCAAAGAAAGAAAAAAAAAAATTCACACCCACAGGGCGACAGAGTAACCCAGTGTAGTCCCTTAATTCTTGACCCACAAATGGTTGATCAGCTGGAAAGCTATCCCGTGAAGGATTAGGAAAAATAAGAGGTAGCTAATCCCTTATTCAACCCTATACAAAAAATGCCAAATACATTTTATGCTGATGAACTACACACAAAGTTACATGAATTGTCAAAAATATTATACAAACCCACAAATCACTCTAAGACCCACTTAGATTACCACATACACACAACAAAGAAAAGGTAGGCAATATCCTACCGTCACTGAGAAACCAAGAATTGTTTCATTTCCTGTGTAGACATAGTTTGGATTAGCCTATTCACTGGATTAATAAATCTACCTAGTCTAGTCCGAACACCCTCACCCAAAAACCTAGCAGGAATGTCACGGACAGCACCAACCGTGCTCAAAGGTCTAACCTCAGGTTGGGGAGTACTACAGATCAGCATATCCGGAGCCAGCACACTTTCAATTTCCGACTCAACACTAGTAGTGTCAGACGACTGATCAGAATCCTGGTAGATTGTCACAGACCAGACTGACAAAGCATCTTCAACCAAGTTAACAACATCAGGCACAGCACCATCCCAGCTGAGTGGAGTTTCACTATAAGAATTCTTGTAGGCTTTGGGGATCTCAGCCCCGAAACCTGAAGGATCTGGAGAAGGTCTGTATGGAGGAGCGGGCCAAAATCCCTGCTGCAGTGTGTGCAAAACTGGTCAAGACCTACAGGAAACGTATGATCTCTGTAATTGCAAACAAAGGTTTCTGTACCAAATAATAAGTTCTGCTTTTCTGATGTATCAAATACTTATGTCATGCAATAAAATGCAAATTAATTACTTAAAAATCATACAATGTGATTTTCTGGATTTTTGTTTTACATTCCGTCTCTCACAGTTGAAGTGTACGTATGATAAAAATTACAGACCTCTACATGCTTTGTAAGTAGGAAAACCTGCAAAATCGGCAGTGTATCAAATACTTGTTCTCCCCACTGTATGTACTGGATATCATTTTTATTTTACATTTTTAGTCATTTAGCAGACGCTCTTATCCAGAGCGACTTACAGTTAGTGAGTGCATACATCATTATGAGTGCATACATCACTCTTCCTACCCTTGCCTCTCCTAGGCTTCTTCTGACCTGTAGTTAGCTGAAACAATGGCCTAGCAACCATGGAACAATTCTCAATGTAGTGCTGATAGTATACTACCATACCAAGGAAATAACCTATTTTGATAGGAGATGGTATGACACCATCAGCTTCACTCTCAGCTTCACTCTCAGTCACATTCAAAATGGTTTGAACTTTAGCAGGGTCAGTGGCTACACCCTCCTGAGAAATGATGTGGCCCAAAAACTTTACAGACCTCCTCAGAAACTTGCACTTAGATGGAGACAGTTTAAGGTTGTGCTCCTGCAACCGCTGAAAAACCATCTCAAGTCTCTGCAGACTCTCTTCCTCCGTCTTAGCAAAAACCATCAGATCATCCAAGTAACAAAGGAGACTTAGAACGTTTTTGGTCACCAAAGATGGTCAGCATCATTCTCATAAAAGTAGCCGGGCTGTTGCAGAGGCCCTGAGGTAACCGATTGTACTCGTGCAGACCTAAAGGGGAGGAAAAGGCAGTGTATTTCTTGTCCTCTTCATGCAGGGGCACGTTGTAATACCCTGACGTCAAATCCATTGTGCTGAAGAAGGCATTACCTCCCAGAATGCATACAGGAGAACTCTCGGCCACGGTTGGTGCGCAAAGGCGTCCCTTCCCAGTGGCGGTTCGTCCTGTTCCCTCAGAGAGAACCACAGAGGACATTGCGCATTCACGCGTGACGCGAATAGGTCCACCTCGGCTCTCCCGAATTGTTCCCAAATCTGGAGAACAATGTCTGGATGCAGACACCACTCGTCGTCTCGAGGACCCCCTCTTGACATGAGGTCTGCTCCTATGTTCAAGTAGCCCGGAATGTGTGCTGCTCTCAATGAGCGAAGGTGCTCTTGAGCCCACAGCCACAATTCCTCTGCCGCCCGATGGAGAGCAGGAGACCTGACTCCACCCTGGCGATTTATGTGGGCTACTGTGGTCCGGTTGTCTGACCAGACCAGCACATCGCGACCCCGAAGGGTAGACGCGAAGTGGGTCAGAACCAGTCGAACTGTTTCCAACTCCAGGAGGTTGATGTGACGACCTGATTGAGGCCACACACCTCCTATCGCTTGTGTCTGACATGTCCCTCCCCATCCCGTCAGGGACGCATCCGTGAATACTGGGATGTGAGAGGACACCTTTCCTATCGGGACTCCGTGCATGAGAACGCGCAAGTTTCTCCAATAGTTTAGGTCTGCACTGAGCGAGAGGGGAACCACCACCAACCAATGACGTTGACGCAATGGGTCTAGTCTTGGTTGGGCGAACCATCGCTGCATCCTGCGCATGTGCAGGAGTCCCAGCGGAACCACAGAGTGGGCTGACGACATGAGACCCAAAAGTGACATGATCGACAGCGCCGTCACCGTGTGATTCGGACGACACTTCCTTAGGGCTAGCAACAAGGCTACCCTTCGGGGGTCCGAAATTCGAGCCCTCATCCTCACAGTGTCTAGCTGTATCCCCAGGTAGACAATCTGATGAGTGGGCTAGGGCGCGCTCTTTTTCCAATTCACAGCGAACCCCAGACTTGTGAGATGCATCACTGTCTGTGTTGTGTGAGTGATCGCCAGCTCTGCTGACGGGACGAGAACCAGTAGGTCGTCCAGGTAGGCTAGTAGCCATATTCCCTGACGACGCAACGGTTCCAATGCCGCCTCCACACACTTGGAAAATGTGCGAGGTGCCAGGGCGTACCCAAATGGCATCCTCGTGTATTCGTACGCCACCCCTTGAAAGGCGAACCGCAGAAACTTCCTGTGACGCGGCTGAACCGGCACATGAAAGTACGCATCCTTTAGGTCTATGCTCGTACAAAAGTCCCCTCTCTGGACACATTCCAGCAGACGTTTTGTCGTTAGCATTCGGAAGGGCCGTTTGGTTATGCTCTCGTTGAGAATGCGTAAATCCAAAATCGGCCTCACTCCCCCCGTCTTTTTGGGCACTAGGAAATAAGGCGAATATAGCCCTTTGTTCCTTTGCTCCCGGGGAACTACTGTCACCGCCTCCTTCGCCAAAAGTTCTGTAATCTCTGTCATCAGAGCGGCCACTTTGTCTGGCGTTTTCATCACCGTCTCCACCACTCCCCTGAACGGGGGTGGGGTCCGGTGGAATTGGAGAGCATAACCCTTCTGCAACGTCTGTTCTAGCCAGCGTGAGAGGGTGCAGCTTCTTCGCCACTGCCAGCAATGTAGAGAAAGTGGCTGGGCGCGAAGCTGTGGTGCATCCAGTAGGAAGGACCTGTATTCTTCTCTGGCCCTTACCGCCACTGTTCCCCAACATTGAAGTGGTGGAACAGCCCAAGGTGGGCCTCCCGTAAAAGGGAGAGGAAATGCGTTCTGAGAAAGAAAGAGGAGTAGGGACGTCGGTTAAACCCGTAACCGTCGTATTCCTGCCCTCCTTGAACGCATCGCGGGTCTGAATTGCACTGACCGAGGCCACAGCCTGCGGCAGGGCACCATCCCCAGCAAGCGATTGCGTCATCTTAGGTGACTGCAATTCGCTATCAGAGCCCTTCACTACAGTACTCCTAGAAGTCTGTAGTATGAGGTCTCTATGAGGTAAAACAAGGCGGCGCCTTGATACCTTCTTAACTTTCACCTTCTGTGTGTGTTCAACTCTGCACCCCTGGTGGGTTGATTCACGCTCAGTGTGGTGAGTACTGGCTCGTTCTGTCAGGGGAGCTGATACTTTGGTTATACCCATAACGCTAGTAATCCTGCCCTCCGTGAACGTAGCATGGGTCTGAATCGCATTAACCGAGACCTTGGTCTGCGATAATGCACCGTTCCCAGATAGCTGCTGTGTTACAATGCCTGGGGGCGGCGATACTCTGGGCACCTTGGTGAACGTAGCATGGGTCTGGCTCGTACTAGTGGAGACCTTAGTCTGTACTAGTGCGCCATCCCCAAATAGCGGCTGCGTCCTCATGTCAGAATCTGACCGGGATTGCTGCCTTCTATGTAAAGCACTTCTTATACGTGAAGTGTGATGTGACGACCTGATTGAGGTCTTCTGGATACCTACTCTTAGTGCCTGTTCAGCAACGCACCCCCGGTGGGCTGAACGGCTCTTAGAGTGGTAAGGAAGAGAGGGTGAGATTTGAACGCTCTCGGACGTATTATGGAAAAGAGGCTCTTTTTTGACAAAGTCAGGTGGAGCCAACTCTTTATTAAACACATCAACAAAAGCATTTACATCAGCACCCGTCCCTTCAACCGAAGGGTGGGGGGGAACAGTGGGCGTGTTCGACACCATCGATGCGTCCTCCATCCTCTCCCCCGCGTCCCGTCACGTACGCCTCCTCTTGCCTCCCTTGGAGGGCCAGGTCGGCGTCCTCGTCACCTCCCTCGCCGGCTGTAGTGGGGCTACCGTAGCTGCTGGGAGGGCCGAGCCCGCTCCGTTGCTGCTCGTGGCCGCCGGATGACGCCGATTACGCCACCTCGTCGTAGACCCCGGTCTACTTAGAGGGGCGGAGGTACAGTGAGGGAAAAAAGTATTTGATCCCCTGCTGATTTTGTACGTTTGCCCACTGACAAAGAAATGATCAGTCTATAATTTTAATGGTAGGTTTATTTGAACAGTGAGAGACAGAATAACAATAAAAAAATCCAGAGAAACGCATGTAAAAAATGTTATGAATTGATTTGCATTTTACTGAGGGAAATAAGTATTTGACCCCCTCTCAATCAGAAAGATTTCTGGCTCCCAGGTGTCTTTTATACAGGTAACGAGCTGAGATCAGGAGCACACTCTTAAAGGGAGTGCTCCTAATCTCAGTTTGTTACCTGTATAAAATACCTGTCCACAGAAGCAATCAATCAATCAGATTCCAAACTCTCCACCATGGCCAAGACCAAAGAGCTCTCCAAGGATGTCAGGGACAAGATTGTAGACCTACACAAGGCTGGAATGGGCTACAAGACCATCGCCAAGCAGCTTGGTGAAAAGGTGACAACAGTTGGTGCGATTATTCGCAAATGGAAGAAACACAAAATAACTGTCAATCTCCCTCGGCCTGGGACTCCATGCAAGATCTCACCTCGTGGAGTTGCAATGATCATGAGAACGGTGTGGAATCAGCCCAGAACTACACAGGAGGATCTTGTCAATGACCTCAAGGCAGCTGGGACCATAGTCACCAAGAAAACAATTGGTAAGGCCGTGAAGGACTGAAATCCTGCAGCACATGTATATGTGCTCAAGAAAGCACATATACATGCCCATCTGAAGTTTGCCAATGAACATCTGAATGATTCAGAGGAGAACTGGGTGAAAGTGTTGTGGTCAGATGAGACCAAAATGGAGCTCTTTGGCATCAACTCAACTCGCCGTGTTTGGAGGAGGAGGAATGCTGCCTATGACCTCAAGAACACCATCCCCACCGTCAAACATGGAGGTGGAAACATTATGCTATTTCTGCTATGGGGACATCACAACTTCACCGCATCAAAGGGACGATGGACGGGGCCATGTACCGTCAAATCTTGGGTGAGAACCTCCTTCCCTCAGCCAGGGCTTTGAAAATTGGCCGTGGATGGGTATTCCAGCATGACAATGACCCAAAACACACGGCCAAGGCAACAAAGGAGTGGCTCAAGAAGAAGCACATTAAGGTTCTGGAGTGGCCTAGCCAGTCTCCAGACCTTAATCCCATAGAAAATCTGTGGAGGGAGCTGAAGGTTCGAGTTGCCAAACGTCAGCCTCGAAACCTTAATGACTTGGAGAAGATCTGCAAAGAGGAGTGGAACAAAATCCCTCCTGAGATGTGTGCAAACCTGGTGGCCAACTACAAGAAACGTCTGACCTCTGTGATTGCCACCAAGGGTTTTGCCATCAAGTACTAAGTCATGTTATGCAGAGGGGTCAAATACTTATTTCCCTCATTAAAATGCAAATCAATTGCTAAAAAAATTTACATGCGTTTTTCTGGATTTTTTTTTTGTTATTCTGTCTCTCCCTGTTCAAATAAACTTATAAATAAAAATTATAGACTGATCATGTCTTTGTCAGTGGGCAAACGTACAAAATCAGCAGGGGATCAAATACTTTTTTCCCTCACTGTAGATGGCCTTTGGGGAGGAGGGGGGCCGAGTCGTCCTGCCAACGGCAGGTGCTTGGCCAACTGCTTCTTCTCCTCCTCCAACTTCGAAAAACGCTCCGTCGCCTCTTTGACTGCGACCCCAAAGAGGCCGTCGTCAGAGAGGGGGGCGTTCAAGAGAGACGTCCTGTCTGCCTCTTTCATGGAAGTCAAAGACAACCAGAGGTGTCGTTCCCCGACCACCGAAGTGGCCATGGATCTCCCCGCGCAGACTGCGGACGCCTTTGTAAGGTGGAGTATGGCGCCAGAAATTCTGAACGCCTCCTCCGGTGCCATCTCTGTCTTACCCGTGGTTAAACGGGACAGAGAGGTCGCCAAGAGGGCAATGTTGTTAGCTGCTGCTACAGCTTGGGCTCCCAACCAAAAAGACTTCTCTAACAGCGACGCTGTGAGTCGGTCCTTCTGGGATGGCAACGTGGCCTTCTTGGAAGAGGGCCAAGGGCTCGAACCCGGTACGAGATACGCCGCCATGGCGCTCTCTAACCTGGGGATTCCCTGACCCTGAAGCCTTCCTTCCACTCTCGTGAATGGGAGATAAGCTTTTACAGGCGAACGCGCCGCTAAAGGTGCCTCCCACGAGCCTCCAACGTACCTAGCCAAAGAAGGCATGGCAGGAGCCACTGGCTCTGCCGCCTTCCTTGGCCTGGAATAAGGACCGCCCTCCATCATATCAACCTCCGGTGCGGAGGGAAGAGGGGGCAGCTCTATTGCCAGCCATTGAGCAGCTCTCTCAATCAGACCCGGAAAATCCGCTCTCAGAGAGGCTGCAGCGAAAGAGAGAGCTTCTTATCTCTCAGAGCTCGTATCCCCTTCGCTATAAGGACTACAAGCCCTCTCGCTCTCCAAAGGAAAGGGGGGCTTGAAAGTATGAGGGACGGGGTCCGACTGTTCCATTGGAATGCCAGACCCTTCCTCAAAATCCCCATCTTCCCCCGAGTCTGCGCCGTCGGACGACGCCTCTGAAGCAGAGGCTAGTATCGACAACACATCCTCAAGGGGGATGTCCTCCCTGAAAAACGCCCAACGCTGCTTCCTCTCCTTTAAAGAAAGGAGGGCGCAGGAGGCGCAATTCGGGGGACTGCAGACGCCTTCCTTGGCATGCTGGGATCCGAAACACAAGAAACATAAGTCATGGTGGTCACCGGCCGCCATGGAAGTGCATCTGCACTGAGCTCTGAAAATAGCTTTTGGGGGTGGAAATTCTCCCGGTGTGCTCATTTAGACGACGTTGATGACTGGAATATCAACGGCGTTTTCGTCCTAAGTCTTCGTGCTTCGTCTCTTCTTGGCTCTTCAGTCTAGTCATCCATAATTAGCCCATTATTATGTTATGGTCATTGAATTGATTAGCCCACTAACCACGTGTTAAATGTGTAGTGTAGCTTCACTGTGTAGGACTATGAATTGGGCAGCTATAGGCTATTTGTTAATAGGCTAATTATGTTCTGGCCCGCAGACTAGCTACAAGCTCAGCAACACATTGACTGGAGGCCAAACCTAGTTGCCAACCCCCCTATATTGTAAATTAAATCTGGTTGGTATAAGATTGAAATGGGAAAATAATGTACTTGTGAAAACCCTATGAAATAGCTCCCCAATACCGTCTGATGTATATATTTAATGTATTACATGAATGGTGACCACAGCCCTTCCGACAATACATTTAAATCGTGATTTTTTTCCACCCTGCTGCATGTAGTCAATGTATTCCATTTCAAATGTGTCTCCCAGTGCGGCTTTACTTCCGGGCTGTGACAGATCTGGCCGTATCTTCTCTCTATGTTTCTAGGCCTACACCAGGCATAGGGATGGTTGGTAGAAGATTGAAATAGACACTAAATATTTCACTTAAAACTGTTTGTTTCATTTAATTATACACAAGAGAAGAAGTTGCCCAGCATAAATTCATGTACAAACATTATTTTTCGTCATTTAGCAGATGCTCTTATCCAGAGCAACTTACAGAACCAATTAGGGTTAATTGCCTTGATCAAGGGCACAACGACAGATTTTTCACCTAGTTGGCTCGGGATTCAAACCAGCGACCTTTCAGTTACTGGTCCAACACACCAGATCAATTAACTTCAATACAGTTATTCAAATACATTCATAATCAATTAATAAAATAATGAATCTAGTTTTAAAAGACAATTTATAAAACACAAGTAGTCAATTCATAGCCTGTTTATCATGAAACAGAAGTTGTTTAGTAATATAAAATAATCCACCCAAACTGATCATCACACCATCTTTATCTGATGTACACTGAGTGTGCAAAACATTAGGAACACCTGCCTAATATTGAGTTGCACACCCCATTGTCCTCAGAACAGTCTCAATTCGTCAGGGCATGGACTGTCCAAGGCGTTGAGAGCATTCCACAGGGATGCTGGTCCATGTTGACTGCAATGCTTCCCACAGTTCTGTCAAGTTGGCTGGGAGTGGATCTCTACCCCAAATAGCTCATTCCATCTCCTCCCACAGATGCACAATTGGATTGAGCTCTGGTGACTCGGCAGGCCACTGCAGTTAGCGGAATTCACTGTCATGTTCTTGGAACCATTCCTGGACAAGGCTTGTTGCATGGGGCATAATCCTGCTGAAAAAATATATTTTGCAGATGGATACACTGCTGCCATGAAGGGATGCACCTGATTGGCAATGATGTTTAGATATCCTGTGGCATTCAAATGTTGCTCTACTTTTATCAAGGGCCCAATGTGTGCCATGAAAACACACCCCACACCACCACCACCAGCCTGCAATGCTGACACACAGCATGGATGCATGTACTCGTGGTTTTCTCCATACCCTAGTCCTCCCATCAGTGTGAAACAGCAGGAACGGGGATTCATCAGACCAGGCAATGTTTTTCAAATTCTCCAGTGTCCAGTGTTTTCATTCCTTAGCCCACTGCAACTGCAGTTTCTTGTTTTCTGCTGAAAGCCAATGGGGATCCATTATAAATACACCACAACTACATCATTAAGGATCATAGCTTTCACCTGGGTTCACCTGGTCAGTCTATGTCATGGAAAGAGCAGGTGTCCTTAATGTTTTGTACACTCAGTGTAAGTTGTGTCTACTAGCTCATTTTCCACAGAAAACTGCAGAGGGAAGCAGTACCACCCAGTCAACCAGACTCCATTGTGAGACGCCTCAAAGAGGATATTCAACCCTAAGGGCAAATCCAAGGTCATCTCAATATCTATACAGTAGAAGCTAACAAAACACACCAAACCTGACCAGGTGAACACTGATCAGTAAAGTAAAGAGAGGCTAACATTCTATAACGTTCCCTTTGATTTGGAATTTACTCCCATCCAGAGAGCTAGTGCATTCATCTTATGATAGCCAGGAGAGACAACCACATCACAGTGGTATTCCAACCATGTATCACAAGCATAATACAATGCAAAATACAATATAAAAATACATCTGAAAAAATCTGTCTCGTCAAATCAAATTTTATTTGTCACATACACGTGTTTAGCAGATGTTATTGCACGTGTAGCGAAATGCTTGTGCTTCTAGCTCCGACAGTGCAGTGATATCTAACAATTTCACAACATATACCCAATACACACAAATCTAAGCAAGGAATGGATTTTAAGAATATATAGTTGAAGTCAGAAGTTTAAATGTAGTTGACTAAGGTGTATGTAAACTCAGTTTTTTACAATTCCTGACATTTGATCCTAGTAAAAATTCCCTGTCTTAGGTCAGTTAGGATCAACACCTTATTTTAAGAATGGGAAATGTCAGAATAATAGTAGAGAATGATTTCTTTCATCAGATTCCCAGTGGGTCAGAAGTTTACATACACTCAATTAGTATTTGGTAGCATTGCCTTTAAATTGTTTAACTTGGGTCAAACGTGTCGGGTAGCCTTCCACAAGCTTCCCACAATAAGTTGGGTGAATTTTGGCCCATTCCTCCTGACAGGGCTGGTGTAACTGAGTCAGGGTTGTAGGCCTCCTTGCTCGCACACACTTTTTCAATTCTGCCCACAAATGTTCTATAGGATTGAGGTCAGGTCTTTGTGATGGCGACTCCAATACCTTGACTTTGTTGTCCTTAAGCCATTTTGCCACAACTTGGAAGTATACTTGGGGTCATTGTCCATTTGGAAGACCCATTTGCGACCAAGCTTTAACTTCCTGACTGATGTCTTGAGATGTTGCTTCAATATATCCACATAATGTTCCTTCCTCATGATGCCATCTATTTTGTGAAGTGCACCAATCCCTCCTGCAGCAAAGCACCCCGACAGCATGATGCTGCCACCCCCGTGCTTCACGGTTGGGATGGTGTTCTTCTGCTTGCAAATATAACATTCTTTTCCTCCAAACATAACAATGGTCATTATGGCCAAACAGTTCTATTTTTGTTTCATCAGACCAGAGGACATTTCTCAAAAAAAGTACGATCTTTGTCCCCATGTGCAATTGCAAACCGTAGTCTGGCTTTTTTTATGGCGGTTTTGGAGCAGTGGCTTCTTCCTTGCTGAGCGGCCTTTCAGGTTATGTCGATATAAGACTCATTTTACTGTGGATATAGACACTTTTGTAACCGTTTCCTCCAGCATCTTCACAATGTCCTTTGCTGTTGTTCTGGGATTGATTTGCACCAAAGTACGTTCATCTCTAGGAGACAGAACGCATCTCCTTCCTGAGCGGTATGACGGCTGCGAGGTCCCATGGTGTTTATACTTGCGTACTATTGTTTGTACAGATGAACGTGGTACCTTCAGGCATTTGGAAATTGCTCCCAAGGATGAACCAGACTTGTAGAGGTCTACACATTTTCTTCTGAGGTCTTGGCTGATTTCTTTTCATTTTCCCATGATGTCAAGCAAAAAGGCATTGAGTTTGATGGTAGACCTTGAAATACATCCACAGGTACACCTCCTATTGACTCAAATTATGTCAATTAGCCTATCAGAAGCTTCTAAAGCCATGACATCATTTTCTGGAATTTTCCAAGCTGTTTAAAGGCACAGTCAACTTAGTGTATGTAAACTTTTGACCCACTGGAATTGTGATACAGTGAATTATAAGTGAAATAATCTGTCTGTAAACAATTGTTGGAAAAATGACTTGTGTCATGCACAAAGTAGATGTCCTAACCGACTTGCCAAAACTATAGTTTGTTAAAAAGAAATGTGTGGAGTGGTTGAAAAACGAGTTATAATGACTCCAACATAAGTGTATGTAAACTTCCGACTTCAACTGTATATATATGGACAACCAATGACAGAGCGACATGGACTAAGATACAGTAGAATATTATAGAATACAGTATATACATATATAGACAACCAATGACAGAGCGACATGGACTAAGATACAGTAGAATATTATAGAATACAGTATATACATATGAGATGTGTAAAATGCTTCACAACATCAGCTGAGCTAAAAGTTAATGTTGTTATTTTTGTAATGTGCCATAAGGTTTATTTTATTTTATGTTTTTTTGAATCTGGTTTTATTGCTAGTTTGAGTTACCTGGCAGAGAGTTCCATGTAGTCATGGCTCTATTTAATACTGTGCGTTTCCCAGCGTCTGTTCTGGACCTGGGGACTGTGAAGAAACCTCTTGCTGCATGTCTTGTGTTGTACCGATGAGTGTCCGAACTAGCTCATTCCCACAGAGAACTGCAGAGGAAAGCAGTACCACCCAGCCATCTATCAGACTTCACTGAGTGTATTCAACCCTAAGGGCAAATCCAAGGTCATCTCAATATCTTTACAGTAGAAGCTAACAAAACACACTAAAATTGTGTCACAATTCTCTCACAGTGAGAAACAATAGGATTACAATTGAGTGTTAATGTTATCAAATTCACTGTTACCACTTCCTTTATGAGGTGAGAATTAAGTGATGGAGTGACTTTAATCTTAGCTTGTCTGAGACAACTGAGGCTTCTCTCCTTTATGTATACGTTGATGTGTTTTTAAGTTAATGTGTTGAGAGAAACTCTTCCCACAGTCAGAACAGTAGTAAGGTTTCTCTCCTGTGTGCACCCTCTGATGAATTTTTAGATTGGTTGATGTTGTGAAGCATTTTACACAATCTGAGCAGGAGTAAGGCTTCTCTCCTGTATGCATACGTTCATGTAGTTTTAAGTCGCCCAGTCGAGTGCAACTCTTTCCACAGTAAGAGCAGGAGTAAGGCTTCTCCCCTGTGTGTGTTCTCCGATGAACTTTTAGCTCAGCTGATGATTTAAAACATTTTCCACAGTCAGAGCAGTATTAAGGCTTCTCTCCTGTGTGTATATGTTTGTGTCGTTTTAAGTTGCCCAGTCGAGAGAAACTCGCCCCACAGTCAGAGCAGAAATAAGGCTTCTCTCCTGTATGTATAAGTTCATGTATTTTTAAGACCCCCAGTCGAGAGAAACATTTTCCACAGTCAGAGCAGAAGAAAGGCTTCTCTCCTGTGTGTATACGTTCATGTATTTTTAAATCCGCCAGTCGAGAGAAACTCTTTCCACAGTCAGAGCAGGAGTAGGGCTTCTCTCCTGTATGTATACGTTCATGTATTTTTAAATCCGCCAGTCGAGAGAAACTGTTTCCACAGTCAGAGCAGGAGTAAGGCTTCTCTCCTGTGTGTGTTCTCTGATGAACTTTTAGTTCAGATGATGATTTAAAACATTTTCCACAGTCAGAGCAGAAATAAGGCTTCTCTCCTGTATGTATAAGTTCATGTATTTTTAAGACCTCCAGTCGAGAGAAACATTTTCCACAGTCAGAGCAGGAGTAAGGCTTCTCTCCTGTGTGTCTACGTTCATGTTGTTTTAAGTGGCCAAGTCGAGAGAAACTCACCCCACAGTCAGAGCAGAAGTAAGGCTTCTCTCCTGTGTGTGTTCTCTGATGACGTTTTAGCTTAGTTGATGTTGTGAAATTCTTCCCACAGTCAGTGCAGAAATACAGATTCTCTCCTGTGTGTATTTGTAGGTGTATTTTTAACTTTGATAGAATTGGGAAAATCTCCTCACAATGTGGGCAGTGGTGAGACCTCTTAGCTCTGTGATCTTCCTGCTGTTGCTCTCTGGATGTAGAGAATGTCTCAACATGGTCTCCTGTGTGAACAACATCAGAAGAACCAGTCAGTTGGTGTAATATACAGTACCAGTCATAAGTTGACACACCTACTAATTCAAGGGTTTTTCTTAATTTTTTACTATTTTCTACCTTGTAGAATAATAGTGAAGACATCTAAACTATAAAATAACACATATGGAATCATGTAGTAACCAAAAAAAGTGTTAACCAAATCAAAATGTTATATTTTAGATTCTTCAAAGTAGCCACCCTTTGCCTTGACAGCTTTCCACACTCTTGGCATTCTCTCAATCAACTTCACCTGGAATGCTTTTCCTACAGTCTTGAAGGAGTTCCCACATATGCTGAGCACTTGTTGGCTGCTTTTCCTTCACTCTGAGGTCCAACTCATCCCAAATCATCTGAATTGGGTTGAGGTCAGATGATTGTGAAGGCCAGGTCATCTGATGCAGCACTCCATCACTCTCCTTCTTGGTCAAATAGCCATTACATAGCCTGTAGGTGTGTTGGGTCATTGTCCCACTAAGCGCAAACCAGATGGGATGGCGTATCACTGCAGAATGATGTGGTAGCCATGCTGGTTAAGTGTGCCTTGAATTCTAAAAATATCACAGACAGTGTCACCAGCAAAGCACCCCCACACCATCACACATCCTCCTCCATGCTTCACTGTGGGAACTACACATGCAGAGTTCATCCGTTCACCTACTCTGTCTCTCACAAAGACACGGCTGTTGGAACCAAAAATCGGACATTTGGACTCATCAGACCAATGGACAGATTTCCACCAGTATAATGTCCATTGCTCATGTTTCTTTGCCCAAGTAAGTCTCTTCTTATTATTGGTGTCCTTCAGTAGTGGTTTCTTTTCAGCAATTCAACCTTGAAGGCCTGATTCACACGGTCTCCTCTGAAAAGTTGATGTTGAGATGTGTCTTTTATTTGAACTCTGAATAATTTATTTGGGCTGCAATTTCTGAGGCTGGTAACTATAATGAACTTATCCCCTGCAGCAGAGGTAACTTGGTCTTCCTTTCCTGTGGCGGTCCTCGTGAGAGGCTGTTTCATTATAGCGCTTGATGGTTTTTGCGACATACCTTGAATAAACTTGAAAAGTTCTTGAAATTTTCCGGATTGACTGACCTTCATGTCTTAAAGTAATAATGGACTGTCGTTTCTCTTTGATTATTTGAGCTGTTCTTGCCATAATATGGACTTGGTCTTTTACCAAATAGGCCTATCTTCTGTATACCACCCCTACCTTGTCACAACACACCTAATTGGCTCAAATGCATTAATAATGAAAGAAATTGCACAAATGAACTTTTGATAAGGCATTCCAGGTGACTACCTCATGAAGATGGTTGAGAGAATACCAAGAGTGTGCAAAGCTGTAATCAAGGCAAAGGGTGGCTACTTAGAAGAACGTAAAGTATAAAATATATTTTGATATGTTTAACACTTTTTTGGTTACTAAACGATTCCATATGTGTTGTTGAATAGCTTTGATGTCTTCACTACTATTACACAATGTAGGATGTAGGAAATAGTAAAAATAAAGATAAACCCTTGAATGAGTAGGTGTGTCCAAACCTTTGACTTGTAATGTACATGTCAATCACATTTATTTTTTGAAGCCCTTTTTACATCCGCAAAGTCACAAAGTGCTTTACAGAAACACTTCCTAAAATCACGAAAGATCAAGCAATGCAGATGTAGAAGCACAGTGGCTACTAAAAACTCCCTATAAAGCAGGAACCTAGGGAGAAACATGGAGAGGAACCAGTCCTCTTCTGGCTGTACCGGGTGGTGCAGCATCTCAATGCCCTCATGAAACAGTTCAACTGCAACTTTTCATGCACAGTGAGAAGTTTGAACAAACAAACTTAGTTAGATAGAACCTGCTCTTACCATGAGAAACAGATTTCCCAATCTTCCCCTCCTCTTCTTCATCTTTAATGTTGACATTCAGCTCCAGTGTTTGACTGCAGTCTTCCAGCTTCACTGATGCCATCTCTGGATCCTGCAGTGCAAACTGGGCTCCACTGTCACAATCAGGACCCACTGACTGTAGGTTTGGACTTAGTGTGGAAGGAGAGGGGCAGGCTGGGTTTGTCCTCACTGTTGATGTTACCGGACTTATACCTGAGTTGGCAAGTAGTAATAAAGAGAAACTGAAACAAAAGTTATTGTCTTGACAATTCAGGCACATTCTTTATTCTCTAAAAATATTTTGTATTTTACAATCATCTAATTCAGTGTTTGACTGAAAAAGTACTAATTTTGGGTGCCGGTAAGGTACAGTGGGGAGAACAAGTATTTGATACACTGCCGATTTTGCAGGTTTTCCTACTTACAAAGCATGTAGAGGTCTGTAATTTTTATCATAGGTACACTTCAACTGTGAGAGACGGAATCTAAAACAAAAATCCAGAAAATCACATTGTATGATTTTTAAGTAATTATTTTGCATTTTATTGCATGACATAAGTATTTGATCACCTACCAACCAGTAAGAATTCCGGCTCTCACAGACCTGTTAGTTTTTCTTTAAGAAGCCCTCCTGTTCTCCACTCATTACCTGTATTAACTGCACCTGTTTGAACTCGTTACCTGTATAAAAGACACCTGTCCACACACTCAAACAGACTCCAACCTATCCACAATGGCCAAGACCAGAGAGCTGTGTAAGGATATCAGGGATACAATTGTAGACCTGCACAAGGCTGGGATGGGCTACAGGACATTTACATTTTACATTTTAGTCATTTTGCAGACGCTCTTATCCAGAGCGACTTACAGTTAGTGAATACATATTTGTTTTTATACTGGCCCCCCGTGGGAATCAAACCCACAACCCTGGCGTTGCAAACGCCATGCTCTATCAACTGAGCTACATCCCTGCCGGCCATTCCCTCCCCTACCCTGGACGACGCTGGGCCAATTGTGCGCCGCCCATGAGTCTCCCGGTCGCGGCCGGCTGCGACAGAGCCTGGATTCGAACCAGGATCTCTAGTGGCACAGTTAGCACTGCGATGCAGTGCCTTAGACCACTGCGCCACTCAGGAGTTTGACAATAGGCAAGCAGCTTGGTGAGAAGCCAACAACTGTTGGCGCAATTATTAGAAAATGGAAGAAGTTCAAGATGACGGTCAATCACCCTCGGTCTGTGGCTCCATGCAAGATATCACCTCATGGGGCATCAATGATCATGAGGAAGGTGAGGGATCAGCCCAGAACTACACAGCAGGACCTGGTCAATGACCTGAAGAGAGCTGGGACCACAGTCTCAAAGAAAACCATTAGTAACACACTACGCCGTCATGGATTAAAATCCTGCAGCGCACGCAAGGTCCACCTGCTCAAGCCAGCGCATGTCCAGGCCCATCTGAAGTTTGCCAATGACCATCTGGATGATCCAGAGGAGGAATGGGAGAAGGTCATGTGGTCTGATGAGACAAAAATAGAGCTTTTTGGTCTAAACTCCACTCGTCGTGTTTGGAGGAAGAAGAAGGATGAGTACAACCCCAAGAACACCATCCCAACCGTGAAGCATGGAGGTGGAAACATCATTCTTTGGGGATGCTTTTCTGCAAAGGGGACAGGACGACTGCACCGTATTGAGGGGAGGATGGATGGGGCCATGTATCGCGAGATCTTGGCTAACAACCTCCTTCCCTCAGTAAAAGCATTGAAGATGAGTCGTGGCTGGGTCTTCCAGCATGACAACGACCCAAAACACACAGCCAGGGCAACTAAGGAGTGGCTCCGTAAGAAGTGGCCTAGCCAGTCTCCAGACCTGAACCCAATAGAAAATCTTTGGAGGGAGCTGAATGTCCGTATTGCCCAGCGACAGCCCCGAAACCTGAAGGATCTGGAGAAGGTCTGTGTGGAGGAGTGGGCCAAAATCCCTGCTGCAGTGTGTGCAAACCTGGTCAAGACCTACAGGAAACGTATGATCTCTGTAATTGCAAACAAAGGTTTCTGTACCAAATATTAAGTTCTGCTTTTCTGATGTATCAAATACTTATGTCATGCAATAAAATGCAAATTAATTACTTACAAATCATACAATGTGATTTTCTGGATTTTTGTTTTAGATTCCGTCTCTCACAGTTGAAGTGTACCTATGATAAAAATTACAGACCTCTACATGCTTTGTAAATAGGAAAACCTGCAAAATCGGCAGTGTATCAAATACTTGTTCTCCCCACTGTATATATATTTCGGTGCAGGAGCCCCACAATACCTTTGAGCTAATATTCTATAAGAGGAACATGAGCTCAAGCAGTAGACATTTCAGGTGCTGATATTCAGCTCTGTTGAGCTTCTGTCCAAGTCAAAACACTGATCTCATTTTAATAGATCAGGAGCTAAGAATTGACAACAAATAATTAACATTACAAAGTACACACTACACAATGTACAGTTGAAGTCGGAAGTGTACATACACCTTAGCCAAATACATTTAAACTCAGTATTACACAATTCCTGATATTTATTCTTAGTAAAAATTCCCAGTCTTGCGTCAGTTAGGATCACCACTTTATTTTAAGTGAAAATGTCAGAATAATAGTAGAGATAATGATTTATTTCAGCTTTTATTTCCTTCATCAGATTCCCAGTGGGTCAGATGTTTACATACACTCAATTAGTATTTGGTAGCATTGCCTTTAAATTGTTTAACTTGGGTCAAACGTGTCGGGTAGCCTTCCACAAGCTTCCCACAATAAGTTGGGTGAATTTTGGCCCATTCCTCCTGACAGAGCTGGTGTAACTGAGTCAGGTTTGTAGGCCTCCTTGCTCGCACACGCTTTTTCAGTTTTGCCCACACATTTTCTATAGGATTGAGGTCAGGGCTTTGTGATGGCCACTCCAATACCTTGACTTGTTGTCCTTAAGCCATTTTGCCACAACTTTGGATGTATGCTTGGGATCATTGTCCATTTGGAAGACCTATTTGCGACCAAGCTTTATCTTCCTGACTGATAACTTGAGATGTTGCTTCAATATATCCACATCATTTTCCTTCCTCATGATGCCATCTATTTTGTGAAGTGCACCAGTCTCTCCTGCAGCAAAGCACCCCCACAGCATGATGCTGCCACCCCTGTGCTTCGCGGTTGGCATGGAGTTCTTCGGCTTGCAAGCATCCCCCTTTTTCCTCCAAACATAACGATGGTCATTATGGCCAAACAGTTATATTTTTGTTTCATCAGACCAGAGGACATTTCTCCAAAAAGTACGATATTTGTCCCCATGTGCAGTTGCAAACCATAGTCTGGCTTTTTTATGGCGGTTTTGGAGCAGTTGCTTCTTCCTTGCTGAGTGGCCTTTCAGGTTATGTCGATATAGGACACGGTTTACTGTGGATATAAATACTTTTGTACCCGTTTCCTCCAGCATCTTCACAAGGTCCTTTGCTGTTGTTCTGGGATTTATTTGCACTTTTCGCACCAAAGTACGTTCATCTCTAGGAGACAGAACGCATCTCCTTCCTGAGCGGTATGACGGCTGTGTGGTCCCATGGTGTTTATACTTGCATACTACTGTTTGTACAGATGAACGTGGTACCTTCAGGCATTTGAAAATTGCTCCCAAGGATGAACCAGACTTGGAGGTCTACCATTTTTTTCCTGAGGTCTTGGCTGATTTAATTTGATTTTCCCATGATGTCAAGCAAAGAGGCACTGAGTTTGAAGGTAGGCCTTGAAATACATCCAAATGTACACCTCCAATTGACTCAAATGATGTCAATTAGAATATCAGAAGCTTCTAAAGCCATGACATCATTTTCTGGAATTTTCCAAGCTGTTTAAAGGCACAGTCAACTTAGTGAATGTAAACTTCTGACCCACTGGAATTGTGATACAGTGAATTATAAGTGAAATAATCTGTCTGTAAACAATTGTTGGAAAAATTACTTGTCATTACTTGCCAAAACTATAGTTTGTTAACAAGAACTTTGTGGAGTGGTTGAAAAACAAGTTTTAATGACTAAACTTCCGACTTCAACTGAGATGTGTGTGTATATATATATATATATATATATATATATACACACACACACACACACACACACACACACCACCAAGTCTCTTCCTAGAGCTGGCCGCCTGGCCAAAGTGAGCAATCGGGGGTGAAGGACGTTAGTCAAGAACTCTGACAGAGCTCCAGAGTTCCTCGGTAGAGATAGGAGAAACTTCCAAAAGGACAACCATCTCTGCAGCACTCCACCAATCAGGCCATTATGGTAGAGTGGCCAGACGGAAGCCACTCCTCAGTCATTATATTTAACCAGGTAAGCCAGTTGAGAACAAGTTCTCATTTACAACTGCGACCTGGCCAAGATAAAGCAAAGCAGTGCAATAAAAACAACACAGAGTTACATATGGGGTAAACAAAACATAAAGTCAAAAATACAACAGAAAATATATATACAGTGTGTGCAAATGTAGTAAGTTATGGAGATAAGGCAATAAATAGGCCATAGTGCAAAATAGTTACAATTCCGTATTAACACTGGAATGATAGATGTGCAAAAGATGATGTGCAATTAGAGATACTGGGGTGCAAATTAGCAAAATAAATAACAATATGGGGATGAGGTAGTTGGGTGGGCTAATTTCAGAATGGCTGTGTACAGGTGCAGTGATCGGTAAGCTGCTCTGACAACTGAAGCTTAAAGTTAGTGAGGGTGATAAGAGTCTCCAGCTTCAGAGATTTTTGCAGGTCGTTCCAGTCATTGGCAGCAGAGAACTGGAAGGAATGGCGGCCAAAGGAGGTGTTGGCTTTGGGGATGACCAGTGAGATATACCTGCTGGAGCGCAGACTACGGGTGGGTGTTGCCATGGTGACCAGTGAGCTAAGATAATATGGGGATTTGCCTAGCAGTGATTTATAGATGACCTGGAGCCAGTGGGTTTGGCGACGAATATGTAGTGAGGGCAAGCCAACAAGAGCGTACAGGTGACAATGTTGGGTAGCGTATGGGGCTTTGGTGACAAAACGGATGACACTGTGATAGACTACATCCAATTTGCTGAGTAGAGTGTTGGAGGCTAATTTGTAAATGACATCGCCAAAGTCAAGGATCGGTAGGATAGTCAGTTTTACGAGGGCATGTTTGGCAGCATGAGTGAAGGAGGCTTTGTTGCGAAATAGGAAGTCAATTCTAGATCTAACTTTTGAATGGAGATGCTTAATGTGAGTCTGGAAGGATAGTTTACAGTCTAACCAGACACCTAGGTATTTGTAGTTGTCCACATACTCTAGGTCAGACCCGCCGAGAGTAGTGATTCTAGTCGGGTGCAAGCAGCATTCGGTTGAAGAGCATGCATTTAGTATTACTAGTGTTTAAGAGCAGTTGGAGGCTACGGAAGGAGTGTTGTATGGCGTTGAAGCTCGTTTGAAGGTTTGTTAACAAAGTGTCCAATGAAGGGCCAGATGTATACAAAATGGTGTCGTCCGCATAGAGGTGGATCCGAGCGTCACCAGCAGCAAGAGCGACATCATTGATATACACAGAGAATAGAGTCGGCCCGAGAATTGAACCCTGTGACACCCCTATAGAGAAGACCAGAGGTCCAGACAACAGGCCCTCCAATTTGACACATTGAACTGTATCTGAGAAGTAGTTGGTGAAGCAGGCGAAGCAGTCATTAGAGAAACCAAGGCTATTTAGTCTGCCAATAAGAATGTGGTGGTTGACAGAGTCGAAAGCCTTGGCCAGGTTGATGAAGATGGCTGCGCAGTACTGTCTTATCTATCGCGGTTATAATATCGTTTAGGATCTTGAGCGTGGCTGATGTGCACCCATGACCAGCTCGGAAACCGGATTGCATAGCGGAGAAGGTACGGTGGGATTCGAAATGGACGGTGATCTGTTTGTTAACTTGGCTTTCAAATACTTTTGAAAAGCAGGGCAGGATGAATATAGGTCTAACAGTCTGGATCTAGAGTGTCACCCCCTTTGAAGAGGGGGATGACCGCGGCAGCTGTCCAATCTCTGGGGATCTCAGACGTTACGAAAGAGAGGTTGAACAGGCTAGTAATAGGGGTTGTGACAATTTCGGCGGCTAATTTGAGAAAGAAAGGGTTCAGATTGTCTAGCCCAGATGATTTGTAGGGGTCCAGATTTTTCAGCTCTTTCAGAACATCAGCTGTCTGAATTTGTGTGAAGGAGAGGTGGGGGGGGGGCATGGGCACGTTGCAGCGGAGGGTGCAGAGCTGGTGTCCGGGGTAGTGGTAGCCAGGTGGAAAGCATGGCCAGCCGTAGCAAAATGCTTGTTGAAATTCTCGATTATTGTAGATTTATCGGTGGTGATAGTGTTTCCTAGCCTCAGTGCAGTGGGCAGCTGGGAGGAGGTGCTCTTATTCTCCATGGACTTTACAGTGTCCCAAAACTTTTTGGAGTTAGTGCTACAGGATGCACATTTCTGTTTGAAAAAGCTAGCCTTTGCCTTCCTAACTGATTGTGTATATTGGTTCCTGACTTCCCTAAAAAGTTGCATATCGCGGGGGCTGTTCGATGCTAATGCAGTACGCCACAGGATGTTTTTGTGCTAGTCAAGGGCAGTCAAGTCTGAGGATAAATAAGCATGCCCCATTCAAAAAAATAAGATTGAGAGGAAAGCACTTTTAAAGAACAACCAGGCATCCTCTACTGACGGAATGAGGTCAATATCCATCCAGGATACCCGGGCCAGGTCAATTAGAAAGGCCTGCTCGCTGAAGTGTTTTAGGGAGCGTTTGACAGTGATGAGGAGTGGTCGTTTGACCGCGGACCCATTACGGACGCAGGCAATAATCGCTGAGATTCTGGTTGAAGACAGCGGAGGTCTATTTAGGGGGTATATATGTCAGGATGATATCTATGGGGTTGTACCTGGCAGGTTCGTTGATAATTTGTGTGAGATTAAGGGCATTCTAGTTTAGATTGTAGGTTGGCCGGGGTGTTAAGCATATCCCAGTTAGGTCACCAAGCAGTACGAACTCTGAGGATAGATGGGGGGCGATCAGTTCACATATGGTGTCCAGGGCACAGCTCTGGGCTGAGGGGGGTCTGTAGCAAGCGGCAACAGTGGGAGACTTATTTCTGGAAAGGTTGATTTTTAGAAGTAGAAGCTCAAACTGTTTGGGCACAGACCTGGATAGTACAATAGAGCTCTGCAGGCTCTCTCTACAGTAGATTGCAACCCCACCCCCTTTGGCAGTTCTATCGAGACGGAAAATGTTGTAGTTGGAGATGGACATTTCTGGTGGCCTTCCTAAGCCAGGATTCAGACACTGCTAGAACATCAGGGTTGGCGGAGTGTGCTAACGCAGTGAATAACTCAAACTTAGGGAGGAGGCTTTGGATGTTAACGTGCAAGAAGCCAAGGCTTTTACGGTTACAGAAGTCAACAAATGATAACGCCTGGGGAGTAGGAGTGATACTGGGGGCTACAGGGCCTGGATTAACCTCTACATCACCAGAGGAACAGAAGAGGAGTAGAATAAGAATACGGCTAAAGGCTTTAAGTACTGGTCTTCTAGTGCGTTGAGTACAGAGGAAAAAAAGGGGCAGATTTCCGTGCGTTGTAGAATAGATTCAGGGCATTATGTACAGACAAGGATATGGAAGGATATGAGTACAGTGGAGGTAAATCTAAACGTTGGGTAACGATGAAAGAGATAGCATCACTGGAGGCACCGATTGAGTCTGTCTCCGTGTGTATGGGGGTGGGACAAAGGAGCTATCTAAAAAGGTAGGTTGAGCTGGGCTGGGGGATCTACAGTGAAATAGTACAATAAGAAATAACCGAAACAGCAATAAGCAAAGCATATTGACATGGGAGAGAGGCATAAAGCAATCACAGGTGTTATTCGAGAGAGCTAAGGCAACAGCTGGTAATGACGACAAAGTTTGGGCTGAGGCTAAACATAAACAGGATGCGGTACCGTAAAAAGAAACAGTCCAGCAGGCATCAGCTGTATAGCTGAGTTATCATAAGGTCCGGTGAACAGCAATAGGAGAGTTCGGAGGTAGTTCGGAGGCTGCTATAGCACTGGCGAGCAAGAGGCCATGGCTAGCGTGTGCTAGCGGGCCAGGGCTAGCAGATGGGTCTTCGTGGTCGACGTCGTAACGGGAAGCCTGCTGTAACCACATCAGACGATTTCGTCGGCAGACCAGTCGGGTTGGATCGGCGGGGCTCTGTGTCAACACTAGGAGGTCCCGTCCGGTTGACAGGGAGGTAGATAGCCGGGTGATGGGCTTTAGACTGGCCGATAATAGTCCAGGCTAGAGCTGGCTGGTAGTGCAGGCCACAGACAATGGTGAAAAACCGCTGATGGTGGCTAATAGCAAGTAGCTAGTTAGCTGGCTACTCCCGTCCGGTAGACAGAGGTAGATAGCCGGGAAATTGGCCTGGCTCGAGGCTAGCTCACGGCTAACTGGTGCTTGCTTCTGGGGCATTGGTGAACAGCCAAACAGCAACATCCAATCGGTTGCGGCTAGCTAGTTGCGATCCGGTGTTAATGTCCAGTGAATCAGTTATTCTGGAAGTAGAATCCGATGTTCTGGGTGAAAACCGCTAACGATGGCTAATAGCAAGTAGCTAGTTAGCTGGCTAGCTAGTTTCAACTGGAGATTCCAGATAAAGGTAAGTCAATAATAGAAT
This sequence comes from Coregonus lavaretus, assembly GCF_964263955.1. Classification (NCBI taxonomy): domain Eukaryota; kingdom Metazoa; phylum Chordata; class Actinopteri; order Salmoniformes; family Salmonidae; genus Coregonus; species Coregonus lavaretus. The sequence goes on from NW_028157285.1 coordinate 70,478, forward strand.
CCGTTCCACATTGAGTGAGGCGGGTTGCAGGAAAGTATATGTTGTAGAAGGATGAAAAGTATGATAGGAAAATATGTACGAAAAATACAAAAAAAACGGGCTATTTACACAGACACACAACAAAGAACGCGACCGCACTGCTACGCCATCTTGGAATAGTAAAGGGCACATGACAGCCCACTTGGAGTTTGCCAAAAGGCACCTCAAGACTCAGACCATGAGAAGGAAGATTCTCTGGTCTGATGAAACCAATTTTGAACTCTTTGGCCTGAATCCCAAGCATCACATCTGGAGGAAACCTGGCACCATCCCTACGGTGAAGCGTGGTGGTGTCAGCATCATGCTGTGGGGATGTTTTTCAGCGGCAGGGACTAGGACACTAGTCAAGATCGAGGGAAAGATGAACGGATCAAATTACAGAGAGATCCTTGATGAAACCTGCTCCAGAATGCTCAGGACCTCAGACTGGGGCGAAGGTTCACCTTTCAACAGGACAACTACCCTAAGCACACAGCCAAGACAACGCAGGAGTGGCTTTGGGACAAGTCTCTGAACGTCCTTGAGTGACCCAGCCAGAGCCCGGACTTCAACCCGATCTAACATCTCCGGAGAGACCAGAAAATAGCTGTGCAGCGACGCTCTCCATCCAATCTGACAGAGCTTGAGAGGATCTGCAGAGAAGAATGGGAGAAACTCTCCAAATACAGGTGTGCCAAGCTTGTAGCGTCATACCAAAGAAGACTCGAGGCTGTAATCGCTGCCAAAGGTGCTTAAACAAAGTACTGAGTAAAGGGTCTGAATACTTATGTAAATGTAATAAACAGTGGTCCTCTGTAGCTCAGCTGGTAGAGCACGGCGCTTGTAACGCAAAGGTAGTGGGTTCAATCCCCGGGACCACCCATACACAAAAATGTATGCACGCATGACTGTAAGTCGCTTTGGATAAAAGCGTCTGCTAAATGGCATATTATTATATTATTATTATTATTAATATTTCCGTATTTTTTATTATATTTGGCTAAAAAAATTTCGCAACAATTGATAAAAACACGTTTTTGCTTTGTCATTATGGGGTATTGTGTGTAGATTAATGAGGGAAACAAACAACTTAATCTATTTTAGAATAAGGCTGTAACATACCTAAAAGTGGAAAAAGTCAAGGGGTCTGAATAATTTCCCATTGCACTGTATATACAGTGGGGAGAACAAGTATTTGATACACTGCCGATTTTGCAGGTTTTCCTACTTACAAAGCATTCAGAGGTCTGTAATTTTTATCATAGGTACACTTCAACTGTGAGAGACAGAATCTAAAACAAAAATCCAGAAAATCACATTGTATGATTTTTAAGTAATTAATTTGCATTTTATTGCATGACATAAGTATTTGATACATCAGAAAAGCAGAACTTAATATTTGGTACCGAAACCTTTGTTTGCAATTACAGAGATCATACGTTTCCTGTAGGTCTTGACCAGGTTTGCACACACTGCAGCAGGGATTTTCGCCCACTCCTCCATACAGACCTTCTCCAGATCCTTCAGGTTTCGGGGCTGTCGCTGGGCAATACGGACTTTCAGCTCCCTCCAAAGATTTTCTATTGGGTTCAGGTCTGGAGACTGGCTAGGCCACTCCAGGACCTTGAGATGCTTCTTACGTAGCAACTCCTTAGTTGCCCTGGCTGTGTGTTTCGGGGTCGTTGTCATGCTGGAAGACCCAGCCACGACCCATCTTCAATGCTCTTACTGAGGGAAGAAGGTTGTTGGCCAAGATCTCGCGATACATGGCCCCATCCATCCTCCCCTCAATACGGTGCAGTCGTCCTGTCCCCTTTGCAGAAAAGCATCCCCAAAGTATGATGTTTCCACCTCCATGCTTCACGGTTGGGATGGTGTTCTTGGGGTTGTACTCATCCTTCTTCTTCCTCCAAACACGGCGAGTGGAGTTTAGACCAAAAAGCTCTATTTTTGTCTCATCAGACCACATGACCTTCTCCCATTTCTCCTCTGGATCATCCAGATGGTCATTGGCAAACTTCAGACGGGCCTGGACATGCGCTGGCTTGAGCAGGGGGACCTTGCTTGCGCTGCAGGATTTTAATCCATGACGGCGTAGTGTGTTACTAATGGTTTTCTTTGAGACTGTGGTCCCAGCTCTCTTCAGGTCATTGACCAGGTCCTGCCGTGTAGTTCTGGGCTGATCCCTCACCTTCCTCATGATCAAATCAAATCAAATTTTATTGGTCACATGCGCCGAATACAACAGGTGCAGACATTGCAGTGAAATGCTTACTTACAGCCCTTAACCAACAGTGCATTTATTTTAAACAAAAAAAGTAAGAATAAAACAACAACAAAAAAAGTGTTGAGAAAAAAAGAGCAGAAGTAAAATAAAGTGACAGTAGGGAGGCTATATATACAGTAAAATAAAGTGACAGTAGGGAGGCTATATATACACAGGGGGGTACCGTTGCAGAGTCAATGTGCGGGGGCACCGGCTAGTTGAGGTAGTTGAGGTAATATGTACATGTGGGTAGAGTTAAAGTGACTATGCATAAATACTTAACAGAGTAGCAGCAGCGTAAAAAGGATGGGGTGGGGGGGCAGTGCAAATAGTCCGGGTAGCCATGATTAGCTGTTCAGGAGTCTTATGGCTTGGGGGTAGAAGCTGTTGAGAAGTCTTTTGGACCTAGACTTGGCACTCCGGTACCGCTTGCCGTGCGGTAGCAGAGAGAACAGTCTATGACTAGGGTGGCTGGAGTCTTTGACAATTTTGAGGGCCTTCCTCTGACACCGCCTGGTATAGAGGTCCTGATGCCCCACGAGGTGAGATCATTGATGCCCCACGAGGTGAGATCTTGCATGGAGCCCCAGACCGAGGGTGATTGACCGTCATCTTGAACTTCTTCCATTTTCTAATAATTGCGCCAACAGTTGTTGGCTTCTCACCAAGCTGCTTGCCTATTGTCCTGTAGCCCATCCCAGCCTTGTGCAGGTCTACAATTGTATCCCTGATGTCCTTACACAGCTCTCTGGTCTTGGCCATTGTGGAGAGGTTGGAGTCTGTTTGATTGAGTGTGTGGGCAGGTGTCTTTTATACAGGTAACGAGTTCAAACAGGTGCAGTTAATACAGGTAATGAGTGGAGAACAGGAGGGCTTCTTAAAGAAAAACTAACAGGTCTGTGAGAGCCGGAATTCTTACTGGTTGGTAGGTGATCAAATACTTATGTCATGCAATAAAATGCAAATTAATTACTTAAAAATCATACAATGTGATTTTCTGGATTTTTGTTTTAGATTCCGTCTCTCACAGTTGAAGTGTACCTATGATACAAATTACAGACCTCTACATGCTTTGTAAGTAGGAAAACCTGCAAAATCGGCAGTGTATCAAATACTTTTTCTCCCCACTGTAGCTGTATGCAGAATCCTTTTAGCAAGGTTGCGTCCCCTCCTCTCTAAGGAGGCTTTCATCTTATTCTGAAGCCTGATAAATACCCAACAAAATGGGACATTTGGGTTTGGGAACTACTTCTGTAAATGGATTAAGATATGATATACCAACCCCACTGCAGAAGTTGCCACTAACAATTTGATTTCACAACCTTTTAAGCTTTTCCGGGGCACGAGAAAGAGTCCTGTACTGGCCGGACATCCTTCTTTTAGCTATTGAACCCTTTGCAGTAAGGGCCCACCCGTCAATTAGAGGAATAAAAATAGATTTTGCACATTGAGTGGCCCTGTATGCAGATGATACCCTCTTATTCCTAACAGATCTAAATAATTTTCTTCCCTCTCCAATTTAATTAATAACTTGTCAGTTTTTTGGGATTAAAGTTGAAAACCTTTTCCTAAACAAGCAGGAGAGACTGAATCCAATTGTACAGCATCCATTTGTGAATATAGAACAAGGTTTCACATATCTTGGTATTAAAATCACACCAGAATTTAGCTCCTTGAGCTCAACAAATGATGTCCCCATGGTGACGAGTGTAACAGAATCCATCAACAGATGGACATCATTGTCTATATCTATTACTGGTAGAATAAATATCATTAAGATGAATATTCTGCCCAAATTTCTTTATCCATTTCAATCAATTCCTCTGGCTCCACCACCTTTATTTTCCCAAAATATCTGAAAGATACTCTCAAATGTTATCTGGAGCAACAGAAAACCAAGGCTTAGACTTTCTCTTCTTTATTTGCCCTATGACAGAGGGGGGATGCAACTTCCAAACCTACAGTGGTATTACTGGGCTGCAATGTTTTGGTTCTCCAAGAAACCACAAAAGGCTTCACTTTGGATGGATATTTGTACTCTGCTCCCTTTAAGAAACTAAAGAAGAAGACTACTAATCCCTTTGTTAAAAACACCAACTATATGGCAGGAAGTACAGCAATATCTGGGTGAATCCCCTGTATTATCCAGTTTTACACCAATTTGGGGAAATGACAATTTCATACCTGGTAAAAATGACTTGGGGTTTAAAGAACTTAGAAGAAAAGGTATTGTTAAAGTAATGGACTTATACAATAAAAAAAAGGGCTAATGTCATTTGTAGAACTAAAGAGAAGATTTAACTTACCACAAAATTATTTTTTCAAATACTTACAATTGAGAAGCTTTATTTTTTCCAGTCTAAAACAATCTGCCCTAAAACCTATTTTGACCACTTTAGAAATGCTCTCTGTTAATATGTGTTATGGGAGAGGTCAAATTACATCATTATATTGGAAAATGGTAGCTACTCATGAAGACAACTCTGATAGTAAGAGACTTAAGTGGATACAATAAATATTTCAGCAGAGGACTGGGGTATGATATGCTCGAGAGCTCAGATACAGACCATAAACACCCGCCTGAGATTGTTGCAATACAATTGGATAATGAGAACAATTGTATTTCTGTAATTGTTGATTGTCCTACTTGGAACTAATAAATATATGTGTAAAAAAAAAAAACCTGGAGGCCACTGTGTTCTTGGGGACCTGCAATGCTGCAAAAATGTTTTGATACCCTCCCACAGTTCTGTGCCTCAACAAAATCCTTTCATGGAGCTCTACGGACAATTCATTCGACCTCATGGCTTGGCTTTTGCTCTGACATGCACTGTAAATGTGGGACCTCATATATACAGGTGGGCCTTTCCAAATCACATCCAATCAATTGAATGTACCACAGGTGGACTCCAATCAAGTGGTAGAAACATCTCAAGGATGATCAAAGGAAACAGGATGGACCTGAGCTCAATGGTGAGTCTGAATATTTACAGTTAAAGTCATTAAAACTCGTTTTTCAACCACTCCACACATTTCTTGTTAACAAACTATAGTTTTGGCAAGTCGGTTAGGACATCTACTTTGTGCATGACACAAGTAATTTTTCCAACAATTGTTTAAAGACAGATTATTTCACATAATTCACTGTATCACAATTCCAGTGGGTCAGAAGTTTACATATACTAATTGACTATGCCTTTAAACAGCTTGGAAAATTCCAAAAAATTATGTCATGGCTTTAGAAGCTTCTGATATTCTAATTGACAACATTTGAGTCAATTGGAGATGTACCTGTGGATATATTTCAAGGCCTACCTTCAAACTCAGTGCCTCTTTGCTTGACATCATGGGAAAGTCAAAAGAAATCAGCCAAGACACTCAGGAAAAAAAATCGTAGACCTCCACAAGTCTGGTTCATCCTTGGGAGCAATTTCCAAATGCCTGAAGGTACCATGTTCATCTGTACAAACAATAGTACGCAAGTACACCATGGGACCATGCAGCCGTCATATCGCTCAGGAAGGAGACGCGTTCTGTCTCCTAGAGATGAACGTACTTTGGTGTGTAAAGTGCAAGTCAATCCCAGAAAAACAGCAAGGGACCTTGTGAAGATGCTGGCGGAAACAGGTACAAAAGTATCTATATCCACAGTAAAACAAGTCCTATATTGACATAACCTGAAAGGCTGCTCAGCAAGGAAGAAGCCACTGCTCCAAAACCGCCATAAAAAAGCAAGACTACGGATTGCAACTGCACATGGGGACAAAGATCGTACTTTTTAGAGAAATGTCCTTGGTCTGATGAAACTAAAATAGAACTGTTTGGCCATAATGACCATCGTTATGTTTGGAGGAAAAAGGGGGGTCTTTGCAGCAGAAGGGACTGGTGCACTTCACATATTAGATGGCATCATGAGTAAGGAAGATTATGTGGATATATTGAAGCGACATCTCAAGACATCAGTCAGGAAGTTAAAGCTTGGTCGCAAATGGGTCTTCCAAATGGACAATGACCCCAAGCATACTTCCAAAGTTGTGGCAAAATGGCTTAAGGACAACAAAGTCAAGGTATTGGAGTGGCAATCACAAAGCCCTGACCTCAATCCTGTAGAAAATGTGTGGGCAGAACTGAAAAAGTGTGTGCGAGCAAGGAGGCCTACAAACCTGACTCAGTTACACCAGGTCTGTCAGGAGGAATGGGCCAAAATTCACCCAATTTATTGTGGGAAGCTTGTGGAAGGCTACCCGAAATGTTTGATCCAAGTTAAACAATTTAAAGGCAATGCTACCAAATACTAATTGAGTGTATGCTCATCAGTCATGAAAATTATATATTTACATTTACATTTTAGTCATTTAGCAGACGCTCTTATCCAGAGCGACTTACAGTTAGTGAGTGCATACATTTTCATACTGGCCCCCCGTGGGAAACGAACCCACAACCCTGGCGTTGCAAGCGCCATGCTCTACCAACTGAGCTACATCCTCCACTCACTATAACAGGGGTTAGACACTACACAGACTCATTTCCTAGAACTTTAAAACACTGGCAGTTTGTCTACTTCTCTTCTTTAGTCTACTCTCTGATCACTCCAGATAGCCCAGTAAATAAAACAAATGCTGACAAAATTGGTATCAAACCATGCAAGTCTGAGTAGCATGGAATAACATACCATCTTATTGAAACAGTTCATCAAGAAACAGTTCTACTGCAACTTTTCATGCACAGTGCGAAGTTGGAACGAACAACAAACTTAGTTAGATAGAATCTGCTCTTACCCTGAGAAACAGATTTCCCAATCTTCTCCTCCTCTTCTTCATCTTTAATGTTGACATTCAGCTCCAGTGTTTGACTGCAGTCTTCCAGCTTTACTGATGCCATCTCTGGATCCTGCTTAGCAAACTGGGCTCCACTGTCACAATCAGGACCCAATGACTGTAGGTTTGGACTTAGTGTGGAAGGAGAGAGGCATGCTGGGTTTGCCCTCACTATTGATGTTACCGGCCTCAGATTTAATTCTAGTCGTCCTGTAGTAACAATGAGAAACAGACAGAAAAAGTTATTGTCTTGACAGTTCTGGCACTTTCTTTATTCTCTAAAAATATATTACGTTTCTTCTTGTTAAATCATCTAATTCAGTGCTTGACTTGGACTGAAATAGGTGCCAGTACTCATTTTGGGTGCCGGTACTGTTTATATTTAGGTGCAGGAGCTCCACAATACTGTTGAGCTAACATTCTATAAGAGGAACATGAGCTCAAGCACTAGATATTTGAGGTGCCGGTACTTAACCTATAGTAGATTTTCCCAAATTCAATCTCATTCCAGGTGTTTTCTTTATTGTTACTATTTTCTACATTGTATAATAATAGTGAAGACATCACAACTATGAAATAACACATATGGAATAATGTAGTAGCCAAAAAAGTGTTAAACAAATCAAAATATATATTTTATATTTGAGATTCTTCAAAGTAGGCAACTTTTGCCTTGATGACAGCTTTGCACACTCTTGGCATTTTCTTAACCAGCTTCGAGGTAGTCACCTGGAATGCATTTCAATTAACAGGTGTCCCTTTTTATAAGTTAATTTGTGGAATTTCTTAATGTGCTTGAGCCAATCAGTTTTGTTGTGACAAGGTAGGGGTGGTATCCAGAAGATAGGCCTATTTGGTAAAAGACCAAGTCCATATTATTGCAAGAACAGCTCAAATAAGCAAAGAGAAACAACAGTCCATCATTACTTTAAGACATGAAGGTCAGTCATTCCTGAAAATATGAAGAACTTTGAAAGTTTCTTCAAGTGCATTCGCAAAAACCATCAAGCGCTATGATGAAACTGGCTCTCATGAGGACCGCCACAGGAAAGGAAGACCCAGAGTTACCTCTGCTGCAGGGGATAAGTTCATTAGAGTTACCAGCCTCAGAAATTGCAGCCCCAATAAATGCTTCACAGAGTTCAAGTAACAGACACATCTCAACATCAACTGTTCAGAGGAGACTGCGTGAATCAGGCCTTCATGGTCGAATTGCTGCAAGCAAACCACTACTAAAGGACACCAACAAGTAGAAGAGACTTGCTTGGGCCAAACAACATGAGCAATGGACATTAGACTGGTGGAAATCTGTCCTTTTGTCTGATGTGTCCAAATTTGAGATTTTTGGTTCCAACCGCAGTGTCTTTGTGAGACACAGAGTAGGTGAACGGATGATCTCTACATGTTTGGTTCCCACCGTGAAGCATGGAGGAGGAGGTGTGATGCTTTGCTGGTGATTTATTTAGAATTCAAGGCACACTTACCCAGCATGGCTACCACAGCATTCTGCAGTGATATGCCATCCCATCTGGTTTGGGCATAGTGGGATTATCATATGTTTTTCAACAGGACAATGACACAACACACCTCCAGGCTGTGTAAGGGCTGCATCAGATGACCTGGCCTCTACAATCATCCGACCTCCCCAATTGAGATGGTTTGGGATGAGTTGGACCGCAGAGTGAAGTAAAAGCAGCCAACAAGTGCTCAGCATGTGTGTGAACTGCTTCTGATGGAGATTTTTTAGTGGACTAAGAGATAAAACTGGGTTAATCACGAACATAGTTAGAATTCTTTGTTGCTGGGCCAGGAACTTAATTGGGTCATTTCACTGTGTGTGTGTGTGGGAATCAAACTTAGGGTCTAATTGATTGCTCTTACTTAAATCCATGGCTGTCCTATCTTATCAAAGACTGAAACTAGCCTGTGGCATTTTGTCTCTCTCGGCGCCAGGGTTGAACAGAGTTTAAACTAAACATGAGTGTTTTTGCAAGACAGGGGAGTGATTGATTGTAGTACTATGTGATTCTGAACTGAATGAAAGTCGAATTTAGCCGCCACCATAGACAATGGGAGTGGGCGGAGCAATAAAAGAGCGGGAAACTGAAGAGGGAGGGATTTTAAAGCTAGGCTGTGTGGAGGGCACTATATAAGATGGAGAGAGAGGAAGAGGAGGTGCTACTCTGCAGACTGGTATCGGCTTTGTTTAAATTATAATAAAGTCATTCTTAATTCTACAAAAACTCTGGAAGTATTTTGATTTGTAATAAAGTAGAGTGATTCTTTTCCACAACACTTCAAGACTGTTGGAAAAGCATTCCAGGTGAAGCTGGTTGAGAGAATGCCCAGAGTGTGCAAAGCTGTCATCAAGGCAAAGGATGGCTACTTTGAAGAATCTAACATCTAAAATATATTTGATTTGTTTAACACCTTTATGGTTACTACATGACTCCATATGTGTTATTTCATACTTTAGATGTCTTCACTATTATTCTACAATGTAGAAAATAGTAAAAAAATTAAGAAAAACCCCTTGAAACCCCACCTCTTTAAGGAATACCTGGGATAGGATAAAGTAATCCTTCAACCCCCCACCCCCCAAAAAAAAAAACATATTGTGAAGTGGTTATCCCACTGGCTATAAGGTGAATGCACCAATTTGTAAGTCGCTCTGGATAAGAGCGTCTGCTAAATGACGTAAATGTAAATGTGTGTCCAAACTTTTGACTGGTATATTTGCCACTGCTTGACAAAAAAAATATTGGTCGACCAACAGCCTATCTATTGACCAAACAATTGACCAGTCAACTAAATGGGGTCAGCCCTGAAAGCTATTCAACAGTCGAAGGCAAAAATTAATGAAAATGATGAGCCATATCATCCTCTACTCACTATCACAAGGGTTAGTAACTACACAGACTCATTTAATAGAACTTTAAAACATTGGCAGTTTGTCTACTTGACTTCTTTAGTCTACTCTCTGATCACTCCAGATAGCCCAGTGAATAAAACAAATGCTGACAATACTGGTGTCAAACCATGCAAGTCTCAGTGGCATGAAATAACCCAGTCATAGCCCAGTTGTTCAGGGATGTGTGATGTCAGAATTACAGAATTCAACCTAGCAATAGACTGGGTGATAACTTATGGAGGTCTAACTTATGAAGATAACATAGTTAGATAGAACCTTCTCTTACCATGAGAAACAGATTTCCAAATCTTCTCCTCCTCTTCTTCATCTTTAATGTTGACATTCAGCTCTAGTGTTTGACTGCAGTCTTCCAGCTTCACTGATGCCATCTCTGGATCCTGCAGTGCAAACTGGGCTCCACTGTCACAATCAGGACCCAGTGACTGTAGGTTTGGACTCAGTGTGGAAGGAGAGAGGCAGGCTGGGTTTGTCCTCACTGTTGATGTTACTGGCCTCAGACTTAATCTGAGTCGTCCAGTAGTAATATAGAGAAACGGACACAAAAGTTAGTCTTGACAGTTCTGGCACTTTCTTTATTCTCTAAAAATATATTAGATCAGATAGCTAAGCATTGACAACAAACCATTTATTAATTTCACATTAGACACAAATTGCACACTTTAAATTAAACCATGTACAGTGGGGAAAAAAAGTATTTAGTCAGCCACCAATTGTGCAAGTTCTCCCACTTAAAAAGATGAGAGAGGCCTGTAATTTTCATCATAGGTACACGTCAAATATGACAGACAAATTAAGAAAAAAAAATCCAGAAAATCACACTGTAGGATTTTTAATGAATTTATTTGCAAATAATGGTGGAAAATAAGTATTTGGTCACCTACAAACAAGCAAGATTTCTGGCTCTCACAGACCTGTAACTTCTTCTTTAAGAGGCTCCTCTGTCCTCCACTCGTTACCTGTATTAATAGCACCTGTTTGAACTTGTTATCAGTATAAAAGACACCTGTCCACAACCTCAAACAGTCACACTCCAAACTCCACTATGGCCAAGACCAAAGAGCTGTCAAAGGACACCAGAAACAAAATTGTAGACCTGCACCAGGCTGGGAAGACTGAATCTGCAATAGGTGAGCAGCTTGGTTTGAAGAAATCAACTGTGGGAGCAATTATTAGGAAATGGAAGACATACAAGTCCACTGATAATCTCCCTCGATCTGGGGCTCCACGCAAGATCTCACCCTATGGGGTCAAAATTATCACAAGAACGGTGAGCAAAAATCCCAGAACCACACAGGGGGACCTAGTGAATGACCTGCAGAGAGCTGGGACCAAAGTAACAAAGTCTACCATCAGTAACACACTACGCCGCCAGGGACTCAAATCCTGCAGTTCCAGACGTGTCCCCCTGCTTAAGCCAGTACATGTCCAGGCCCGTCTGAAGTTTGCTAGAGTGCATTTGGATGATCCAGAAGAGGATTGGGAGAATGTCATATGGTCAGATGAAACCAAAATATAACTTTTTGGTAAAAACTCAACTCGTCGTGTTTGGAGGACAAAGAATGCTGAGTTGCATCCAAAGAACACCATACCTACTGTGAAGCATGGGGGTGGAAACATCATGCTTTGTGGCTGTTTTTCTGCAAAGGGACCAGGACGACTGATCCATGTAAAGGAAAGAAAGAATGGGGCCATGTATCGTGAGATTTTGAGTGAAAACCTCCTTCCATCAGCAAGGGCATTGAAGATGAAACGTGGCTGGGTCTTTCAGCATGACAATGATCCCAAACACACTGCCCAGGCAACGAAGGAGTGGCTTCGTAAGAAGCATTTCAAGGTCCTGGAGTGGCCTAGCCAGTCTCCAGATCTCAACCCCATAGAAAATCTTTGAGGGAGTTGAAAGTCCGTGTTGCCCAGCGACAGCCCCAAAACATCACTGCTCTAGAGGAGATCTGCATGAAGGAATGGGCCAAAATAGTGTTTGAAAACCTTGTGAAGACTTACAGAAAACGTCTGACCTGTGTCATTGCCAACAAAGGGTATATAACAAAGTATTGAGAAACTTTTGTTATTGACCAAATACTTATTTTCCACCATAATTTGCAAATAAATTCATAAAAAATCCTACAATGTGATTTTCTGGATTTTTTCTTATTTTGTCTGTCATAGTTGACGTGTACCTATGATGAAAATTAAAGGCCTCTCTCATCTTTTTAAGTGGGAGAACTTGCACAATTGGTGGCTGACTAAATACTTTTTTTCCCCACTGTAAGTGCACTTAACCTATAGTAGATTTCAGAAATTCACATAAATGACTCAAAAACCATTTAGAACAAGGTTGCAGTTTGTTTTAGGCAACACTATGTACTATTTTCCTGAATAACGTTGTCTTCACTGTATTATTTCAATCAAAAAACAATTGTATTTCCCGTTCACACCATAATAACAATTATAGATAAAGATAGAAACAACTGAATGTGTCTGAATATATGGAAAAAGGGGAGGGGTCTGAATACTTTCTGAATCCACTGTAAGGAATTGGCAACTCGTTCTCATTCTGAGAAATAAGGTAGGCCACTTGATTTCAACATCTGAACAAAGTGGACAGGCTAACATGCTTTTCAAACAGTTGGAGACAGACAGAATGGTGTGTTCATAACAACTCAACTGTTCAACCTTGTTAGCAAACAGATCCAAGTTGGCTAAACTTGAAACATAAAGATTAGCTGGTTAATCACTAGCACTTGAGAGATTGTTGATGAGACCTGTGTTAATTTTCTATAGCCAAATGCCTTCTACAATAACTTTGTCAATTTGTAACAAAAAAATGCATTTTCATAGACCAACTTGAAAGCCAGATCAGTGAATAATGCCAAAAAAAGCAGGTTAAACTATTTGTATAAAATAATAAAATAATTAGTGTGTCTTTGGTTGTGGATGGCTTATATTTAGCCTAGGTATAACTTCACAAGCCCTGAATTCATTAGATTATAGCTGACTGTTTGAAATGCAGTGTATTTAACCTTTAATTGTACAACACTTACTTAGAGAAAAACAAAATTGAGAAATCTTGAATCACCCATAAGTTTGAAAAAACTCAAGATACAGCTGTATGATTTGTAGTCCATATCGCCCCGCCCTAACAGAGTACATTACGTTATACTGTACTATTGTACTGAACTAAAAACTTTTCTTTCCTGTACTCTGCTGTACTGTACTTTCCAATCTTGTGAAACAGTAGCTATGTTTCCAATAACTTGTCCAGTGATTTTTTTCAGGACATTTAGAAAAAGTTTGCATAGAAAATAGATACGACAATTGCCCTCTAGGGTGTGTTTCCATGTAACTATCCTGCGTCGATAAAAACAACTGGACGTAATGACTCACCCTGTAACGTCAAAATGATTTGGCAATCATCATTTATTTAAAAAACACTGTTTCAATCCTCACTTGTCAGAATAAAGAAACTTTGACAAAAGAAAAACCCACCCATCCAACGATAAAAAAATTTGTCGAGCTTTAGAACATTTCTCCTATATCTGCCGTCTCCATTACACACGTCGCAAAGATTTTTTGTTGCAACATTGCTTTTGTCGAATGCACCAGGGTCAATGGAAACCTGCCTAATGATGTCTGAGTGATTGGTTCAGATTTGGTCCGGTCTAATGTTTGGGCCAAGTCAGTTAAGAACAAATTCTTATTTACAATAATGGCTTACCCCGGCCAAAACCGGACGACGCTGGGCCAATTTTGCACCGCCCTATGCGACTCCCAATCACGGCCGGATTGTGATACAGCCTGGAATCCAACCAGGGTCTGTAGTGACAGATGCAGTGCCTTAGACCGCTGCGCCACTCGGGAGCCCTGTGACTAATCATTTTGTCTATTTAAGCTCTGAAAAGGCCTATCAGCTACCCAACTTTATAAAGTTATCCTGAGCCTATTTGCAATGAGAGACAATGCATTTGCACAGCGGGAAATGCAGAAGTATTTAATTTTTTGCTATGATCATCTCGTCAAAAATGTACAGAGACAAACTTGAAACCACTGATTATCATGACAATTTAGCTGACAGGGTTAAACTCCCAGACAACAGTGGTTTCAGAGTCCTGCAATAGAGTGAAGACGCTAATATTTGTGTAAACTCTACATAGTTGTGTTCTGTGGATGTCACTGAGTAGGCTGAACAATACATAGGTAGGTCTGGACAGTGCAATGTGAATGTCCAATACAAACAAAAGAAACAGCATACTCAACTGGCGTAACGCGGTAAGGACCAAGAACGGGATCGATATGGACCACGGGTCACAATAAAATTATATAATATTACTGTTTTGGTTGGGCTTCAACCCCTGGTATCATATAAACACACATAAGACATGGAAACATGTAGAATTGGTTAAAAAGAGCAACAACAAAACATCTCAGCCCTGTCGTAAAATGTGTAGAATTACAGGATATTCGCTTTAAAACTGCTAAATGTTCTCTCCGCCAACAAGTGGGTTGTGAACAGTTTGGGGTCGCAAGTTGGGGGTTTGTTACTATGCCAATAAATTACAATATCCATCTGGACCTTTGCCACCTAGGAAATGTGTTTGACCGGACCTTCTCAAATAGTACTGGAGTACCCCTGCAAAAGACTGACTGGGAAGGTGATTTTTCACAGTCAAAGTCCTGCAATAAGAGCTAAGACGCTAATATTTGTATAAACTCTTGAGAATAGTTTTCTGTGGGTGTCACCCGTTCCATGGGAGCACAATCCAACCCGTTTCATTAGTGCACATATGAATGCCCCCAATGCAATTATGTGGTCTAATACCTCCACAGTGGGATTTCAACCGTTTTTCCCCGTTTATTTTCAAAATAATTAGTTTTTGTAATTCATTTTAAATTAAGTAACAAGGTTTGACATGATTCCAATATTTTGTATCCGTTTGCATCACTTTCAATGAGGGCCTTTTATTTTGAGGGCGAACCGCAAATTCCAATATTGTGGTTAATCGTTATTATGACTAGCTTCACATACATAGGGACAAGCGGGTACCAGGGCTGCGTCCAGCAGGAGGACGGAGACGTTGGCCACATTCAGATAGAAACGTATTATGTAGAACAAACATGCCTCTGATTCTAATGAATCACGTCACTTCTATTCGGGGCATTTCTATCTGCAACTTTCCAAAACGTTTTTGTACTGAACATGCCCAGGCGAAACGCACTGACCTATATACGAACCTGGAAAGCCTCACAAATGAAAACGCGCCGTGTGATTGTAAAATATTTTTAGCACGTTCTTCAATCACTCGGATTGACACAAAAATTACACAAAACCTTTCCCTTAATGTGATAATACCTTGACTGATTTGTTCTAACATGTTATGACGTTATTTCGATATTAGACAGTTTAAACGTGCTATTACATACCTGTAGTAATAAAGAGAAACGAAAAGCACAGTCCTGTCGTTTTCTTTGTTATGAAGAATGTTGCGCGCCTCC